>NW_006796443.1:26288-43730 GCF_000442215.2 Lipotes vexillifer | reverse complement strand
TTTTGCTGTATGCAGGCCTCTCACTGTTGTGGCCTCTCCCATTGCGGAGCACAGGCTCCGGACGCGCAGGCTCAGCGGCCATGGCCCACGGGCCCAGCCGCTCCGCGGCACGTGGGATCTTCCCGGACCGGGGCACGAACCCGTGTCCCCCGCATCGGCAGGCGGACTCCCAACCACTGCGCCACCCGGGAAGCCCCATGTTATTTCTTTTGCCTGGAATGACTTCCCCTTCTTCATTTTGATAGGTTTATAGTAGAAATAACGGAGATGTAGTGAGTTCTGTACAATAAGGGATGTTTTGTTCAGATTATAGTTAGCCCAGATGTTGTTTTCTTTCTCTACCCGCCCCCCACCCCAATCTGAGCCAGAATTTATAAAATCTTGCCCATAGCTACAATGGAGTTCAAAGAGACAGAAGGAGAGATCAGGACAAAGAATGAAAAATCACCTCTGGGTGACTCTTAGAGGCAGCTGCTATTTGTAAAGAGTGCACTTTGGAGGAAACCAAATCTCCTCAGAAGTAAGCTTGATGACTTAAAGATAAATTTTGAACAATTGTTGACTGAGAAACCGAAAATTCTCTGTCATTTGAAGGAAAGCCCTGAAACAGAGAAGCATCCTTTTCAGAGCACAGAGGTTTCAGATGTAGACTTTTGTAAAGCAAAGAAAAGGATCAGCAAATAACGTAGCTCCAGGGCAAAGAAAAAAGAGAATTTGCACAGTATCAGTGGAGAAACGTTTCTCTTAGCAGTATTTGGCTGAAAGTTTCACTGGTTCTGAGGTAAAGAGGAATGGGTAGTTTACTGTGTGTTTTCATGCCTAAGTTAACCATTTAATAATCCATATACAATCAGTTCCAAAATAAGCATTGATTTAGTCCTTCTCAGTTGAGGAGAAAAAAATTATAAGCGTAAAATCCTTGGTTAAAATTAAAAGCAACTCTAAGTCATAATGCTATTTGATAAGGTCAGGAAGAAAAGAATTCTATATGTCAAGTGCTTTGAATTTTGAAAGTGCTTCACTGACCAGATAAAGATATTTACATTCTCTGGCCACAGCAACAGAGCCAGCAAAGAACACAGGAGGGGAAAGAACAGACAGGAGGGGAAGGGCTGTATTCAAATTTAAATTTACACAAGGTTTGTCTGTTATCAAGTTTATTGGAAAGGAGCTAGAGGCTTCTGGACCAATTCAGTAACTATAAATTTCTCCCTGAGATAGTCATTTAATGTTAACTACAAAATTTCTGCTTAATATTCATAGAATGGAATTTTCCACTGCTGCACATGCAAAATATTCTATTATTTACTTAATCCATATTTGTTTTTTAGGAAATGGAATTTTTAAACTTCATTTGTAAAGGAAAGCAAGAGCCTTGTGTTAATCTATGTCAAAATTGTTCTTGCATTAGTTGGAAAACCCTTCTATCTCTGGGCCTATTTTTTTCTCTGCAGGTTGCAAGTAAATACATGCCTTTAGCAGATACAGAACCAAACACAACATGAGGACTGGTGCCTGCGACACACTCACTTTAATTTATTGAGCATTTCCTGTGTGTCGGGCACCATACTGAGCACGGTACTCATCGTCCTCTAATCTTCCTGTACAAGTCAAGTTCAGCCAGGGAAGCAGAGCCACTGGGAGTGGCATGAGAAGAGGGGCTTCTTCAGGACTGCCCTGGGGCTGGCTTGCACCAGCTCCGGCGAGCACTGTGACCTTTCTTCCCAACTCCATGTCCAGTGACTTAATGTTGGGAGCCTGAAGAGTGGGAGTATTTACCCCACAGAAATTAACAAAAGCTACAAATCGGGCTCTAGCAGGTATATTACATAATTGTGGAAGGAGCTGGGGAAATGAAGGTCTGGAAGAAGCAGTTGGAGGATGAGAGGTGTCACTAGGATGAGAGGTGTCACTTACCAGAAGCACTCAGATCTTGTAGAGAAAGCCAAGCACGTCCATATGTGGAAGGTGGATTGTGAAGGGGAAACTCTTGGTGGGGGCCGTGGAAGTTGTTGCCTCTGTGTAGCTGCGTTTTTGAGTTTGCAGCCAAGGTCTAGGGGTGCCTGCTGTTGATGAGGACAGCCAGCATTCGGGGAGGAGGAGACAAACTAGACATGGAGCAGAGGGAAGTGAGGTACCAGCTGGGACCCACCAGGCACTGCTGGATCCCCACCACTGTATCAGACTGAAAAGGAGGCCTTCTGCCCTTCCCCTCCTCTCTGCTTCTCATCTACCTCCCAAATTTTGGGCAAGTTCCTTTTTTGGCCAATCCTACCCTGGAATCATACAGGAAACAGGTGTCTGGGAAACACAGTTCCCAGCTTAACCAAGGTGACACGGCACAACTCAACAACTTCCCAACAGTGCAATGACACAGATATTATTATCCCCATTTTTCAGAAAAGCAAACCAAGATCTAACGAGGTAACTTGCTTGAGGTTGCACAAATCTATCACTAGGTCTGTTACGTTCCAAAGCCTGTAGTCTCAGCTACTCTAGTGTATTGGGAGTGTTTTTGTTTCGCCTTTTTTTGCTGTTTTAAAAATAATGACCCCAAATGAAAGAATCACATTCCAAAAGCACTATAGGTAAGTATTTGAGATAGATGAACCCATTTGACAATGACAGTTAACATTCTAGTGCACAGAATGGCCAGACCAGGTGAGCATTTGAAGAAGAGATATGGGGATATATGTATATGTATAGCTGATTCACTTTGTTATAAATCGGAAACTAACACACCATTGTAAAGCAATTATACTCCAATAAAGGTGTTTAAAAAATAATAATCTTAAAAAAAAAAAAGGAAAACCTATTGTAACCAGGCTTAGTTCCGTCTGGTAGGCTCACCTTGCCCTTAGCCTCTGGGGATACAAAGATGAATGATAAGAGAGGATTCCTGCCGTTAAGGAGTACATGGTCTATTTCACAAAAATAGGCATAGCCATAAATATGGTACCTGACCATTTTATGTCCTCTTCCAGATTTCCTCAGCCCCACCTGCACTCCAGCCTTTCATGGCTGCTCGATGGACAGCCTGCCCAACACTGCCATAGTCTGAATGCTACCACCACCAACTGGGCTCCAGCGTGGGCTCCATTTTGTCCACCGAAGCAGGGGCCTTGGGGCTTCTAGGCTCAGATCTGACTTGACCAAACATAGAGGTGCTGATTTCTCCAGCACTTCAGGGCTCAGAGGAAGTGTTGCATTGTTGGCTGTGGACTGGCTTCTCCAGCAGCTTCCCAAGGGACAAGATATCATAACTCGGAAGTAGATGGGGGAGTTGACACTGGTAGGGCCAAAGGTAAATGATAATGACCAATGATAAGCAGGAACTAGTGGACCCTGGCAGGTACATCCTCCCTCAGGTGCAGTGGTACCACATAGCTGACCAGAAGTGAGGGTCCTGTGATTGAACAATGGACTGTATTTTCTAGGAAGATGCAGGCAGGTCAGCAGTATATCACTATGTTTATGCCTGCCATCTTCCCTTACTCATTCTCCTTACCCATCACTGTTGCTTCCCTGGGATTGCACCTCTTATAAAGACTTGGCCTCTCATCTTTGCCTCAGATTCTGATTTCTAGGGAACCCAGGCAAAGATGATTACCTAACAGTAGACACACGCTAAATAAATTACAATAGTGGCCTGTTTAAAGTACTGTTGGGGAGGATTGCTAAAAATATATATAATTCTTTACTTCCATTTTGATGCTTGTCTTATGTTTCACTATTCAAAGTGCAAGTCTTTGATACCCGAATCATTAACTGATTTCTTAAACTAATTCCTACGTGAGCACATGCCATGATGTAACAATATATCATGATCCACAGGAAATATGCTTGTATTTTAGATGGTATCTTATTAAGTCAAAAGGTTGAGTAGAATGGGGATTCCATATTGCAATGTGGGGAAGACGTGATGGAGGAGGGAGGCTCTCGAGTCACATCCTGTCAGTGGTGATCTACTCCATCCCAACATGATAATCATATGAGTAAGACTTGCCACAGCTGAGGCATGACTTTATGTTATGACACCTATTACAATTACTTGAATTACCACTATTGGGAAGTAAACAACCACATATTTTCTTCAATAGAGCTAGTGGGCACTTTCTTTAGAAAAGATATACAATTTTTATTATATATAGCTATGGGAAAAACAAAACGCTTCATCTAGAAGATCTGTAGTCAAACTGTACTAATCTCATTATAAAGGCATAGTGAGATTCTATTAAAATTAATAGAATATGGCAAAACTAACAGATACCTTGTGTTAATGATAAAAATATTAGGAAAGCTTAAAAGCATATTTCTAAACTCAGGGCTCACATGCATGTGTTCATATTTTTAAATGAGATTGTTTGGAAACTGCAGAATGGGTTAATTAGCTTCCTTTATTAAAAGAGAAGAATTCTCCCAAATTGACTTAGGGGACCAAATCCCAAACTGCAAATAATTGAAAATAAAGTTTAAAAATGAATAGGCTGATACAGCAGTCTCCTAGAACAGAATGCACCATCACTATCCAATTATAACTGGGTATACCAAGGGGAAGATTAAAACAGAAACTGTCAGTTATGACATTCTAACCATAAGGACTTTTAGCAGAACCGTGTTGTAAAAATTAGGACAAAGGTAAAAGGGTATATTTACTCTAAAGCGTCTGAGAGTCTTCACAACACTTAGAAAAAGGAATTTTTTTCTGTCAAGATTTTACTTTTTCTTTTCTTAGTTAGAGACAGAATCATCTTGATGGAAAATTAGCAGTCACAGAGCAACATTCAGTTTCACTAAATTATGGCACAATTCTGGTGCTGTATGTTATGAGGAGCCTTTAATGCCATTGCTGCGGGACAGCCAGAGATTTTTCCAGTTCTTGGTACTTGAATTGCAAAGGAGAGTATTAATAAGATAAAATCCTAGGATGGAAAATCTTTCAACTCTGAAATTCTATGCCTGGAAGAATCATAAGATAGCATTTTCTCATAAAGTCCCTTTGCTTTAGAAGATCCACAATCCTGACTATTATTCAAACCTAATTTCAGCTCAGAAAACTTAAGTAAAAGACAATCTTCAATTTCTGAGGATTATAAAAGATGACAGGACGTATGTACTGTTGATCAAAAATGCACCAGGGGCAACAGCTACCCACAAAAAGACAGCTCAGAGAGGCTGTCAGTCAGACTAACAGGGAGGCAAGTCAGAGCAAATCACTGTGTCAGACTCCCAGGCAATAAAGCCATTACTCCTTAAATGCTGGGCAGTTAGGAAATGTTGCTCTACCATGAAAATGACATTATGACATTCTCGGTTTGTTATTTCCCTTTAGTTTTCATTTAACGTTTCTATACTTGAAAAGGCAACCAAATTACACATTGTCCTTGTTAGATTTTGAAACATAGCATAAGATTTGTCTTGTTCTTCAACAAATATTTATTGAGTGCCTGTTATTTACCAGACACTATGCTAGGTCCTGGGGCTATAAAAATGATAGGATTTTGATCTTTGTTCTGTAGGAGCTTGCAGTCCAGTGGGACATTAGAGTTGGAGGTACAATTAGAGATCATCTACTTTTGTAGATGAGGACGCTTGGGCTCTGAGAGGATTAGGGATCTATTAAGGATGAACAGAACCGGATTCATGGAGACAGAGGCGAGGTGATCTATGTCCTCTGATTTCCACAACAGAGCTGTTTAGAATTCTTTATTCATTCATTTATTTGGTCATGAACACATATTCGAGAGCCCACTCTGGGCCGTTCGAGTCCTTCCTGACCTGGAGGTAACAACTTCAGCAGAGAAGGCAAATATTAAAATGGTGAAGATGCTACAAATTCCTTAAGCTATAGCTTGGATCTATAAATAGCATCACTTAATTTTTAATAAGTAAATTTACACAGTATTTTGAGCTCTCCTCCTGCCAACGGTGGCACAATATTTAGCATGATCAATTCCAGGTGAATCCTGTTAATACTGGTTGTTTTTTCACTCTTTCCTTCTCCAAGTTGCTATGAAGTTTTCCCTGGAATTTATGGATTGTTGAGGACACTCATCTGGTCCTAAGTCATCACCTGCCAGTGATGGCAAGATATATCTGATTTTCCCCATTCTTGAGTCCTCAACACTTTTCATCGATCCCATTGGCATCTACTGAGATATCCATTAACCCCTCTGGTCTACACTGCCTGGGTTCATGCAGTGAAGTCTCTTGTCTGCCGTTCCAGCCTCCTCCAGATGTTTTCTTTCCTTTTCTTTTTTTTTTTTTTTTAAATCTCTTCTTAGATTAGAAAACTCACTCTGACATCTTGCCTTCTTCTAAATTTGTTGCTTAACTCATGAATAGTATGCCTCTTAGTTCTTTAGGGCTTTGTCTCTTGACTGAGTGCCAGTCAAGTGCTAAGATTTTTAGATTCCAAATTTGATCCCTTTAAGCCATTGTCATAGAGATGATTCTTGAAAAACCACTTTGAAACTTAAAAAGAAAAAAAAATAGACACCTTTTCTTTTAATAACCTAACCTGAGAGCAGTGGTAAGAATAGGGTCCCAGTGTGGGTTAGTTATGGCTCAAAACGATAATACTCATTTATTATGTCTCACAGTTTCTGGGGGTCAGGCACTCAGACAGGGCACAATGAAGACAGGTTAACTTTGTTTCAATGTGTTAGGAGCCTCAGCTGGAAGTCATCAACACTGGGGTCTCGAATCATTGTAAAGCTCGTCCATGCAGTACCTGGGAGGTTTCTGTTGGCTGGGGGCCTAGCTGGGGTAGTCATCTGGAAGATCCTCACATGGCCAAGGCCATGGGCTGTGGGTTTTGTCACATGGTGGCTAGGTTCCAAGGGCAAGAGGAGAGAGAGAGAGAATCAGGCAGAGGCCATATTGCCCTTTATGATAAAACTCATGAGTCACAAAGTGTCCTCTCATTGGTTGGGGCAGCTACAGGTCCAGCTGTCTTCAAGGGGAGGGAACTGTGTGACCCCACCTCTGGATGGAGAGGCTTGTTCACGCCACCCTATGAACATGTGAAGTGGGACATATATTGCGGGGACCATATCTAGGGAAAATATAATCTGCCATGGGGGGTTAGCAGGAAATATGGGGAATGACAAACGCTGGGTAATACTCCACAATATTACTTTGTCACATATGGTCTGCAACGGATGAACGTCATCCATGTGAGCAGGTGTGGCCCCAAAGAAGTAAAGCATGCACTGACAGAGAGTCAAGCTGTGTGTGGCTGGTTTTTAAACAAACAAACAAACAAACAAAACTTCTCATTTTAGGATGAGAGGCCTTTCCAGCTCTTTGTGTCCCACTAGGGAGATGGTTTTGCCCTGGAATGTTTACAAAATAGGCGCAGTTACCTCTCCAGCCATTCTTTTTGTTTGTTGCCCTTTCTCTGCTTTCTCCAGGGACTGAGTTTGTTTATGCTGGATTTCCCCCACTCTATCACCAAGTCCAGCCTGTTTCCCCTTCTTTCCCATATCATAATTTAATGGTCTAGACTTGTGCTGGGGAATTAATTGGGTTATCATGTCCTTAACTAATAACAGTTTTTTTTTCTTTTTTTTGCCCATGGATTTTAACAGCTGCCTGATTGAAGTATCCAAATGGAATAAGTAATAATGAGAAACTTAGGCTTTGAAAGCCTGACTGCAGGACTCATTTCTGGATGAGACCAAGGCAGTGTGGGCAGAGCAGCTCAATAGCTCCTAATCACGCCATGCAGATGCCCAGGGCGGACCTGCTTTCAGGAAGCTTAATTAGCAGGGTGACAAGAATTGTCTCCTTTTCATGATCCAGTGAAGGGATTGATCTAGAAGAACAGTGGAGCCTTGATGCTCTCCTTTTTATTATTATATATTTTTAAATAAAATATTTTAAATTATTTTATTCTGGTTATAAAATGAATGCATGCCCACTTTTAAAAATTTAAACATTTCCAGAATGTATAGAGAAAAAAAAAATCACCTAAGATCTTACCACTCAGATTTAACTCTTGTATCATTTTGGTAAACTTCCATGTGTTTACGTATCCACTGGTAAGTTACAGCTATACCCGTACATAACTTTGTATACATATTATATGATACATACATTTCTGTACCCTGTTTTTTTTCATTCAGTAATGGGTGGTGGCTATTATTTTTCATGTCAATAAATATAGACTCACATCATCATTTTTATTAACTGCAGAATATTACTCTGTGAGATATACCATAATTTATTTAACTAATTCTATTGAACAACAATTATGCCTATTGCAATTTTTTGATGTTATAATCAATGCTCTGAAGAACTTTCTTGTATACCCATTTTTAAGGACTTGTCCAAAGATTTCATTGGCATATATCCCCATAAGGAGAAATTGATGGGATTCTTTCTTTTTAAAAGGACAATAGGGGGACTTCCCTGGTGGCACAGTAAGAATCCGCCTGCTGATGCAGGGGACGCAGGTTCGAGCCCTGGTCTGGGAAGATCCCACATGCTACAGAGCAACTAAGCCCATGCGCCACAAATACTGAGCCTGCGCTCTAGAGCCCACAAGCCACAACTACTGAACTCGCGCACCTAGAGCCCTTGCTCCGCAACGAGAAGCCACCACAGTAAGAAGCACGAGCAACGCAACAAAGAGTAGCCCCCACTTGCCACAACTAGAGAAAGTCCACACGCAGCAATGAACACCCAACATAGCCCAAAATAAATGCATACATTCATACATACATAAATAGGACAATAAGAAGCTGTGGGGGAAAGAAATCTGGGTGAGCAGCCTAGTTTCAGAGAATTCATGTAACACATATGCATAGAAGTCTACACTCTGTCAGGAGACTGAGCTAGACTGCTTGAGATACAAAGATTAAAAAAATCTTTAAAAAATTCTTCTAGCCTAGTGGGGAAGATAGACCCATATACGAATAATTACTACAGTAAGTTCAAATTCCCAGTAGAATTATGAACAAAGTACCACAGGAAGGGTTTTAAAAAAGGAGCTATTAAATCTGGGCAAGAGTGATAGGGGAAAAATTAACAGAGAAAGCAACAAGCGAGCTGATCATGTGGTTGAGAAGGAGTTAAAAAGGTGAGAGTATTAGTTTGCTAAGGCTGTCATAACAAAATACCACAGACCAGGTGCCTTAAACAGCAGAAATTTGTCATCTCAGAGTGTGGAGGCTAGAAGTCCAAGATCAAAGTGTTGGCAGGGCTGGTTCCTTCTGAGGGTCATGAGGGTAGGATCTGTTCCAGGCCTCTCTCCTTAGCTTATTGATAGCCATCTTCTCCCTATGTCTTCGCACCATCTTCCCACTGTAAGTATCTGTGTCCAAATTTCCCCTTCTTATAAGGACACTAGCCATATTAGATTAGCGGCCACCTTAAAGACCTCATTTTAACTTAATTACCTCTTTAAAGACCCTACCTCCAAATACAGTCACATTCTAAGGTATTAGGGGTTAAGAGTTGAACATATGAATTTGGGGAGTACATGATTTGGCCCTTAATATTGAAAGAATGGAGAAATGCTTGTATAAAGGCCCAGAGTCAAGCAAGTGTGCAGTGACGGAGGAAGACAAAGGGAACTCCATAAGCTAGGTGGAGAAGGTCTGGGTGCTGGAATGAGGAAAGGGGATCACGGTGGAAGATGTGTCCATGCTGGGAGGACGGGCTTATAAACAGTCCTGAGAAAGGTGGGTTTTATTCTGCAGGGGGCAGAGAACCATGGGTAATTTTAAGCAGAGATGTGGCATAATCAGTTTTGTCCTTTATTTAGATGTTGCTGTCAGAATATCAAGTGTCAGCAAGGATGTGGAACACCTGGAACTCTCACGCACAGCTGGTGGGAAAATAAAATGGAATAACTATTTTGGAAAACAATTTGCTAGTTTCTTTAAAAGTTACCTACTCATCTACCATATGACCCAGCATTCCCTCCTAGGTTTTAACCCAAGAGAAATGAAAGCATGTCTAGACAGTAATTTATCCATGGATGTTAATAACATCTTTATTCATAATTGCCCCAAACTCAAAACAATCCAAATGTCTATCAGCAGGTGAATGACTAAAAAAAAGGTGGTATATCCATTCAATATAATACTACCTAGTAATGAGAAGGAAAAGAATTACTGATACCCACAACAAATATGGATAAACCTCATAAATAATTATACTGAGTGAAAGAATCCAGGCTAAAAAAAAGTACATACTGTGTGATTCTGCTTATATAAAATTCTACCGGAAATAGAAGCTAATCTGGGGATGACGGTTTGGGGCAGATGGGGTAGGGCTGGGAGGGAGAGATTGCAAAGGGGCATGAAGAAACTTTTGGAGGTGATATAATTGTTCATTATCTTGACAGTGGTGATGGTTTCATGGCTGTATATAGATATCAAACCCCATCAAACTGTGGACTTTAAGTACAGGCATTTTATTAGGTGTTGCTTATAACTCAATAAAAAGCCAAGCAATTGTACCTCAATTAAAAAAGGAAAATCAAAATAAAACAGAAAAGAAATATATGGAGTGGATTAAAAGAATATTGGAACATAAACTCCGGGAAAGGGGACCAGTTAGGAGGCTACTTGCAAGAGGTTGTGAGAGTCTGAATGAAGCTGGGTAGGTGGTGCCCACTTGGCTTTGCTCTACCTCTGTCCTGAGACATGAACTTTTAGGAACTGAACTGTGGGCAGCAGAAAGGCACTTTGTCCCAATGTGACGATGGAGGACACTAACCTTTCTTCCTCTTCCTCTCTACTATATGCTAGGAATAATTTTAGACATTTGTAGTAGTGGCGAATAAGATGGACAAATATCTTTTGTGCTTAGGAAGTTACTGCGCAAGTGGGAGACAAAAACTAATACGTCACAGAGAGTTAACGTCTACAAAGAAAAAGCAGGGTAATGGACCAAGTAATGGATGGGCATTGATTGTGGGAACTATTTTAGTGAGATGTTTAGAAACGGTCCCTCTAGAGCAATGACATTTGAGCTCAGACCTGCATGGAGGGAGGTTAGTTGAGATCAGGGACAGGTATTCTAGGTGGAGAGACTGGCAAGTACAAAGGTCTTGAGTTGGCAATGGAAGTGGCTTGTCAAGGAGAAGGCTGGAAAGAGTAGAAAGAGGGATAGCAGAAACTTAAGTAAGCTCCTGATTTGCCACCAACTTGTGCCTGAACCAGCTCCCTGGTAATTTACACTGGACATTTCTTCTTATAATTACGTTCATGCTAGAATGTTGAAAGAGTTAAATGCTGACTGAAATACTGTTCAGTTGGCTGTAACTTAGATTCTTTCTCAACCGTTTCTCCTCTCTTTCTTTTTTTGTCAGGTTGGGGTTGGTCATGGCACTTGTTGTAATGGAATTTAATCTACATCTCATTACGTTCTAAGGTGTGAAAAATGCCTTCTAAAGGTGTCTTTATTTACCATCTATCTTAATGCCCAGTGCTAGGTGGAATCCCATATTAAAACAAATCTGAGTATAACTGAGAAATGGGTAACCTCTAGTGTTTGAAAAGTTAAGATCATCGATACATCCTTATAAATTCTGCCTTTAAAAATATAGTCTTAAGAGGAAGGAACAGGAGAGAGGGAGACAAAGAGGGAATAGATATGGGAACATATGTATATGTATAACTGATTCACTCTGTTATAAGCAGAAACTTTAAAAATATAGTCTTAAGAGGAAGGAACAGGAGGGAGGGAGACAAAGAGGGAAGAGATATGGGAACATATGTATATGTATAACTGATTCACTCTGTTATAAAGCAGAAACTAACACACCATTGTAAAGCAATTATACCCCAATAAAGATGTTAAAAAAAAAAAAAAGAGGAAGGAACAAACATTCTTGACCACCTATTATGAGGTGAGCATTTCCACCTGTCTTAATTACTTATTTCAACAACTCTATTTTTAACACCATTTTGCAGCTATAGAAACCAAGGCTCAGAAGCACTACATAACATGTCCAAGGTCACAGGGCTAGTAAATGGCAGCGTCAGGATTTCAAGTCACATCCACTGCCTCCTGTTTGGATCCCCTGTCTCTGCGCCATGTCAGTCCTAATGCTACGCCTCCACATGCATAATGCCATGCTGTCACGGATTGAATCAAGAGACAGTCCTTCTAAGAAAGTAAACAACTTCCTTGAGAAAGATGCCCCAAATCTTTATCTCTTGACTGTCAGACCTACCTATCTGTCTGAATGTTTCAGAGGCGTCTGTACCTGGCTCAGCCACTCTTCTCTTCCAACAAGAATTCTCCAAAGGGACTGGTGGTGGAAAGAGGCTGAAGTAAGTGGCTGGGTCAGTGGGTATGATTGAACACTGTTCCTCTATCAAAGGCCTGATAAAAATCTGGGGTCTCTGGGCACTCGATTTTTAAAGTAATCCTGTCAGTTCCCTAATAATAGTCATACATTAACCAAACAGCAGATTCAGTGGTATTTTATGTCCTGGGGGTATTGCTTTCACACTTCAAGTTGATAGCATGATTTATCAAGAGATAAATTACAGCTGGGAACAAATGGATTTACTGATGTCGGGGAAATGACAAGTATATTCTGAAGATGTTACCAGTGACGGGTACGTACCTGACAGGCATACTTGAAAAGCCCCAAACAAAAAGCTTCTCTTCAAAGGCTGAATAACTTTAATCTCCACTTTAGATGTAGGTCGTTGCAAGGACAGGAGGAATTTGATGGTCTAATTATCCCGTCCTCAAATCATTAGGACCTGAAAGTATTAATTACTTTGCTCTTTGGAAATGGGGTTATGCAGCCACCTCAAACCTTTTCTGAAAGCCATCTGGAGGATAAGTAAATACATTAGTGTGGGCTTATCCTACTGTAAATGAATGCATAACTGCCAGCTCCCCCATCTGCTGCTGCTAATCGGCCATTGCTGCGTGTCTATCATGCTCTTATGGGTGCTCATGACTAAGAATGGATGGACTTGCTCACAGAGCAAGGCTCGGTGATATAAGGGAAGGTGGGATTACTTCCTGGAAGTTGCTCAGAAGAGTAACCAGAAAGTAGAATTGAGAGAGAGCCCAGGTAGAGGACAGAGAAAGCTTGGGCTCTCAGGTTTAGATGAAAGCTCCCTGGAGATGTGTGAAGATGTCCCCTCCATAAGGACGCAGACCTGGGACTCTGAGCTGAGAATGGCTTCTGCCCTGCAAACTCACAGATGCTTGTGGGGCTGTCGAGTATGTACTTTCAAGAAAAGACATAATAGGAGAATTCTTGGTGAGGAATGGTCTAATGGAAGTACTCTTAAAGTAGGATTTGAATCTTTTATGAGAATATTAAGAATGGGCTTATTTTTGTGGGCAGGAGTGGTAAGGAGATGTGGAGGTAGGGTAGAATGTGTGCTGTTAGCTCTTAACAGTGTCTTGCAGGAAAACTAACTCTAAGCTTGGGGCATCTACTTTACAAAAGAGGCAAGTTAAGGGTGTCTTGAGCCTTGAACATTCAAAACATATTTTTACAACAAACTCCAAAGTCCGGCAGTGTACAGTGAAAACACAGACACATAATATTTTGCCCAAAAATCAAAGCCAAGATATAAATCAATAGAAAAAGTAGATGTAGAAATAAGATTGAACTTCAGAACCAAGCAAGCAGATAAGCTCATTAATGAACAGTGCACTCAAGGAACAAATAGGATTTAAAATGCTCTCAGCTTTTGGATGGTTCAAAGCTGGCCATAACTATACAACTATGTACACAGATTAAAAGAAAATGGTGCAATGCAGTTTCCTGTTAAATCACTTTAAAGTTTTCCAATAACCTGAAGCATCTGTCAAAATCCCAGGGAGGTGCTACAAAGAATTATTTTAAACCTCCAAATTCAGGACACCTGAAGAAGTAAAGGTCCAGGTCATTTTCCCTCTTGGGGATAAACAGCTTTGCCATATATAAATTGCTAAATCTGTTATAAACATATAACACTTTTACATCACATAGTCTATGTGGAGCTCTCTAGGCTTGGATAATTTTTTTTTAATTCTAAAAATAGTTAAGTTGCTTCATGAATCTTTTTTTTTTTTTTTCTGACCAAATCCTGAATATGTTTTTATGGGAAAAAAACTATCAAATGTGAGATAGAATTCCTGGACTCTGGGGAGACATCTCATTTTCAAGATAAATCCCTAAGACAAGACCCCACCATCTTGGACATCTGAATTCCAGATAAATTCTTCAAAAATGCCCTAAGAGCTAGAGAAGCCATCTTTAATATGCATTCTTCATACTGACTTAAGACAGAAGATGTACACAGGCCAACGTGAGAGGCAGAGCAGAACTGGACAGAGACTCTTTCTCCCTGAGAGTCAGAGTCTTGGGTGTGAGGGTGAATTTTGATAGGTGTCCAAAGCAGGTGTTGGTCTCGATGCTCTTACAGTCACCCACATGTCTAATGAGCAACCCAAATCAAGTGTATTCAAATTAAGGCAGACAGAAACCCCAAATTTGGCTAACTGCTAGCCTGCTATTCCTATCCCTTTCTCAACTCCACGTTGTATCAGAAGTAGGAAGGTGGGGCAAAGGGATGAACTCTTCCATCTCTTCTGTTATCACCCTTCTTTTGAGGCTCGATTTAGTTCATGGTGGGTAAGAAAAGGGAGACTGCTGATAATATTTATTTTGTCCTACCCAGAAACATACTGTCCCAGCTTTTCATCTTTTTTGGAACAATAGACCCAACTATTTTTGTTTTGTTTTAGAACAGCGGTATCGATTTTTTTCTGCTTTTGGTTTGTTGAAGCAAAAGTTGCTATGAATCTCAAACTTGACCTGCTTTATAGTAACACTTAAATATATTACACTTCAAAAAAATTAAATGGAAAGAAATGGCACCATTTGAAGTGAAGTATAACATATCAATTATAGAAAAACATGGACCTTGGTGAATTTTTACAAACTACACACTGAACATCCCCATGAAACCTCCACCCAGGTGAAGAAGTAGAAAATTACCAGAATGCCAGGAGCCCCCTGTGGTGCCTTCCAATTCCTACCCCGACAAGGCTGACCACTATTTTGACTTCTCTTATCACGATTTTGATTGATCAATATTTTTAAAACAATTTTTTTTTTTTACTTTAAATAAATGGAATCAAACAGTATGTATTTTTCTCCATCTCGCTTCTTTCATTCAACATGGTGGTTTTGAGAGTCAGTTGTTGGTGTAACAATTGTTCATTCATTTTCATTGCTCTCAAATTTCATTGGGCACACATGCCACAGTTCATTTACCCTTTCTACTTTGGATGAACATTTGGGTTGTTTACAGTATTCGCCTATTATGAATAATGTTGTTATGTGTATTCTTGTACATATCTTTCACGGAACATATGTGCCACCTCTGTTGGTTATATACTTAGAAGTGGAATTGTTGGGCCAAAGAGTGTGCATATGTTCAGTATTAGTAAATACTAACGGTTTTCCAATGTGATAATGGCACTTAACACTCTGGTTTGAGAGTTTGGGTTGTTCTACATTATTTGATATTGTGTCTTTTACATTTTAGCCCTTCTGGTAGCTGGGTGAATGGCCCCATTTCTGAGAATATACATTGTAAAACAAAATATTCAATAGTTAGGTTAAAAATAAAATAAAGTACATTTTCATGTTTTGAAGATTAAATAATGTCCTGAGAGCCAAATATGTGGATGATCTCACTGGGGAATACTGTTGAAAGATTATTTATATATGAACAAAGTAAAGTAGCTGGTCTTAATTATTCCATAAAAGATGAACAGTGTTGCTTTAAAATGTAGGAGCTTAGAATTTAAATAAAAATAAAACATTTTTCATTCTATTCTGTGTTTCACAGGCATTTTGAAGAGTTGTGATCAATACCTGATTGCAGGTAATTTGACCACTGGTTAATCTACATCAGCACAAAAAAAGTGCTGCAGAAGGGAGTCTGTTCATATGCTAAATACTCGGAAGCATTTTTACCTGAGGTAATCTAGATTTGCTGTCCTTTATTAATTCACTTTCCATTATTTCTACAAACTCAAAGTTCTGGATGGATGTCTACGTGTGTTTCTTATTGCATTAGAGCCGTTAAAATTCATCATTCACTACTCTAAAGTCACATTGAGCATAGTTACAAAATGCCTAGTTCTGTGCTGACCACACAGCAACGTCTCATCATAACTGTTAGGTATGCATTTGGTGGCAATAACAAATTATTATTATTTTTATTGGAGTATAATTGCTTTACAATGTTGTGTTAATTTCTGCCATACAGTGAAGTGAATCAGCTATATGTATACCTATATCCCCTCCCTCTTGGACCTCTCTCCCACCTCACCCCCCCAACCCACCCAGCTAGGTCGTTAAAGAACACCGAGCTGAGCTTCCTGTGCTTTACAGTATGTTCTCACTAGCTATCTGTTTTACGCATGGTAGTGTATATATGTCAATCTTAATCTACCAATTTGTCCCACCCTCCCCTTCCCCCACTGTGTCCACATGTCCATTCTCTACATCTACATCTCTATTCCTGCCCTGCAGATAGGTCCATCTGTACCATTTTTCTAGATTCCACATATGTGTGTTAATATACAGTATTTGTTTTTCTCTTTCTGGCTTCCTTCACTCTGTATGACAGACTCTAGGTCCATCCATATCTCTACAGATGACCCAATTTCATTCCTTTTGATGGCTGAGTAATATTCCATTGTATATATGTACCACCTCTTCTTTATCCATTCATCTGTCATTGGACATTTAGGTTGTTTCCATGTCTTGGCTATTGAAAACAGTGCTGCAATGAACATTAGAGTACATGTGACTTTTTGAATTATGATTTTCTCAGGGTATATGCCCAGTAGTAGGATTGCTGGGTCATATGGCAATTCTATTTTTAGTCACATTGAACATAGTCACAAAATGCCTAGTTCTGTGCTGACCACACAGCAACATTGGATCCTAACTGTTAGGAATGTATTTGGTGGCAATAACAAATTAATCAGTCAAGAGTAGCTCAAACAAAGTGTTTATTTTCCTCACATAAAGAGAGTGACATATTTGCTGGTTTTAAGACTTATTTACCAGCTAGTTGTTGTTACTGTTCCAGGTGCTCAGCAACATCTTTCAGTATCCAGCTTTCAATCATTCTGTTCCATCATCCTAATGCACCAACACTCACACTCATGCTTGTTGCCTCATGGTGGCAAGATGGCTGCTACACTTCAGGTATCACATGTACATTTAAGGAGTGAAAGAGGAAAAGAGAGAAATGAATCACCAGGCATACCTTTCCCATTTACCTGGAAAAGTAAACAGCCTCCAGAAGGCCTCTGCTTATACCTCTGTATTAGTTACCTATAACTGTGGGACAAATACCCCCTAATCAGGCGTAAAACAACAATAACAACACCACCACAGGAAATAAATCAGATGAAAATAAAAATGAAATAATTATTATT
>NW_006796443.1:18977-26278 GCF_000442215.2 Lipotes vexillifer | reverse complement strand
AGAGGCTCAGCTAGGAGGGTCTGGCTCAGGATCTATCATGAAGTTCCAGTTGGGATGTTGGTAGGGGCTGCAATCATATGAAGGCCTGAGCAGGGCTGGAGGATCCACTTCTGAGATGGCTCACTGCCAAGAGGGCAGTTAGCAGGAAACCTCAGTTACCCACCATGTGGGCATCTTCATAGTCTCCGTGTTAGATCCTCATACCATGGATGTTTCCCCTGGAACAAGTGATCCAAAAGAGAGCAAGGCAGAAATCACTTTTTTTTTTTTGCGGTACGCGGGCCTCTCACTGTTGTGGCCTCTCCCGCTGCGGAGCACAGGCTCCGGATGCTCAGCAGCCATGGCTCACGGGCCCAGCTGCTCCGTGGCATGTGGGATCCTCCCGGACCGGGGCACGAACTCGTGTGCCCTGCATCAGCAGGCGGACTCTCAACAACTGCGTCACCAGGGAAGCCCCAGAAATCACCTTATTTTATGAACCAGTCTTGCAAGACTAACACCGTCACTTCTGCCTTTTGAAAATAGGAGTAATAAAGAATTTGGTGGACATATTTTTAAACCACTACTGCTTCATTGGCCAAAACGGATTCACTTGTTGAGTCTAATTACAGTGGAATCTGGGAAATAAATTTATTATCAGAAGCGATGCCCATTTTTCCCTTGAACAAAACAGGGGCTCTACTATCCACACCAAAGTGGAAAGGAATATTGGGAAGGCAACTAGCTCATGAATTTGTACATAATGGAGTTTTGGAGACCTTGACCAAATAATTATAGAGCTTAACTGAAGAAATGAAAAATTTAGAGTAGATATAAAAATTTTGAAAAATAAGGCTTTTTAAGGGTGAGTAGACACCTATTAGACAATACAACATGAAAATTCATATAGGCAAATAAATAGAAAGCATAGTACATAAATAGATGCTAATTTATAAGAAATTAATATTGAAAGGGATGAATTATTTCATAAATGGCATTGGAAAATATGTGTTTGAGAAAGACTCATTTACATTCAACAGAGTAAGTTCTAGATGAGTTAGAAGAAGAAACATGAAAAATGAAACCACTTTAAGAAGCTAGAAGAAACTTTGAGGAATATTAACTTTATCTCAGATGGGAAAGGACTATCTAAATACATAAGCAAGAGACTAAATAGCAAAGGAAAAGGCTGATTTTAATATTTAAAGTTACAAGCTCTGTGTCAAAAAAATCATAAAAAATTAAACAAGGAAATTATACTTTATAGATATTTTGATGGGATATATTTATTAAGAAGAAAAATACCTTAGCTTTGCTTGAGGTCTATGGCCCTTTTCTATGGAGCAGATATTTCAGATTAAAAATAAAACAGTTGGAAAAATATTAATATATAATGAGTTAATATAAATGGTAATAAAACCTCTATATTTTCAATGAAATGGACAAAAACATAAACCTACAGTCCACAGAACTGATAAGGCAAACAGCTAGTAAACAGGAATAAATGGTCAACCTCATTAGTAATCATAATGATGCAAATTAAAACAAAATAAAATTTAATGTTTACCTATCAGATCAACACAGATTGTTTACTGTAAATACTCAGGGCTGGCCAGAATGTGGTGAAAAGGGATTGTCTAATACTTACTGCTGGTCTATGCAAAGCAATCTGACAATCTTCATCAAGCCTTTCAACATGTTTATACATTTTTATCTGGTAATTGTACTTATAACAATCTAGTCTAAGGAAATAAATGAATTTAAAAGCATATGTATGAAGTTGTATGTCTCACTACCATTTATAATGGAAACAAAAAGGAAATTACTTAAATGTCCCACAATAGACTCATAGCTATACAAATCATGGAGTGTCCATATAATGGACTATTTGGTTGTTGTGAAAATATTTTAATGAACTTCAGTGACTTAGAAAAACATTTATGATACGATTTAAATTATAAAACCAACACATAGTACATAAAGTCTATATGATAGTATATGAATTATGGAATGTGTATTATATAAGAATAAAAGGTTTGGGAGAAAATAGAAAAAAAATTGCAGTGTTTCCTGAGAACTATTTGGGGGGGGTTGTAAGATTATGAAAAATTTGTGTCTTATTTAGATTTGTGAACTTCTCAAGTTTTCTAAAGTATGTTGCTTTTGTGATCAGAAAAAAGTCCTCAGTAAACTCTAAATGGATTATTTTAATCTTATCATCTAACCTGTCTTACTGCTCTAGAGAGTTGTACTGTGTGTATGTGTGTGTGTGTGTGTGTGTGTGTGTGTGTGTGAGATAAAGACAGAGAGAAAGAAAGAAGAGAGGAGGAGGGGAAAAAGGAAAGGAGAGAGAGAGAGAGAGAGAGGGAGTTTGTGCACTGTAATTTTAGGAAACATGTATAAAAAAATACTAAGGCTCATTTTGTCAGGAAGTGGTAGATTAAACCCTACAATAGTGCATTAACTCTTTCAGGTCACTAAGGGACCAATTAGTGCATTATGCTAAGGGGTACTAAACTGTATCCTACTTGCCTGGAGGAGACAACGCACGTCCTGAAGCTCTAGCTCGTATCACCACTGGGAAGTGATTCAAATCTGGGAAGAAGCTGGTTCATTGAATATTAATTGAATGGGTGAATAAATGAAGAAAAGGCAAAGAAGAGAGCTAACAAGCTAACATTTATTGATTATTTTCTGTGTGCCAAGGGCTTCCCTTTCATTATTTCATTTAATTCTCATGGGAACCATATTAGCCGATATTATTATTATTACCATTTTGCAGAAGAGGAAACTGAATTTATACCGTGGACACATGAACACATTCCTGCCTTTCGTATAGGAAGATGCCGGCACTGACCTGAAATTGTCACTTATTTTCTCATGTGCTCTTGGCTCTCCACAGTCTTCTTTTAGGCTGATTCATGAAATCCCACAGTCAAAGTATTCCTTTTTAGACTGTGGTTTTTCTGAGTACAGTAGTCGCCCTTTATCCACACTTTCACTTTCTGTGGTTTCAGTGGCCTTCGGTCAACCACAGTCCAAAAATATTAAATGGAAAATTCCAGAAAGAAATAATTTATGTTTGAAATTGTGTGCCTTTCTGAGAAGTGTGATAAAACCTAGCAACATCCTGCTCCATCCCACCCTGGATGTGAATCGTCTGTTTGTCCAATGTTTCCATGCTGTGCACACTACCTGCCTACTAGTATAGGAAAAAACACAGTATATGTTTTTGGTAACATATGGAGTTTTGGGCATCCACTGGTGGTATGTAGCCCCCAAGGATAAGGGGGCACTACTACATTTCATAGCACATAGTATCCTGGGGACAAGTGGGTAGGAGAGAGTTCTGGAGAAGGGAAACTCTTTGGGATAGCAATCATCACACTGAAAAGAAGACATTTCAAATTACGTTCCGATAACTATTTGTAATTTAAAAAAATTAAAATGAAGCAGAGGAGAGCAAAGATTATTGGGTGCCAAAGAAGGACAAAAAGGAGTGCCCCAAGACACAGAAGATGGGGGCTGGGGTGACTCCCTACTAATTGTTGGTGTCACAAGTGTGCTTAGAAGCCATTCTCCGCGAATCTCTGAAAAGCAAAAGGCAGGCATTTGCAACTTAGTTTTCTGGGCTGCCCAGTGCAGGCACAGGCTGTTTTTGTGCCTTGGAGCAAAGGAAATTGGTTCATAAAGAGAATATATTCCTGACTCATTCCATTAACAAGAAGCAGTAGCCCAGGAAGGTGGCTAGTACAGACTTATAAATGGTACCTGAAACTGACATAAGAAAACACAATACTGGAGATGAATCCATTTCTCATAGGGATCCCGGGCGAGGGGAATAGTTGCTTGCTCTGAATATTTCATATTTCTATTTAGAAGACTTTTCCATCTGAGAGGAAGCACTTTCCTGCACAGGTAGTGAGACGCAGTTTCACATTGTAGACCATTTAAAGTTTTGAGGACAAAGTTCCACATCCCCATAGTTTTATTTATTATTATTTTTTCTTTCTTTTTGCGGTACGCGGGCCTCTCACTGTTGTGGCCTCGCCCGTTGCGGAGCAACAGGCTCCGGACGCGCAGGCTCAGCGGCCATGGCTCACGGGCGCAGCCGCTCTGCGGCTTGTGGGATCTTCCCGGACCGGGGCACCACCCTGTGTCCGCTGAATCGGCAGGCGGACTCTCAGCCACAGCGCCACCAGGGAAGCCCAATTATTATTATTTTTTATAGAAACAGGCATCTCTTTATTTATTTTTTTACTTTAATTTATTTATTTATTTTTGGCTGCGTTGAGTCTTCATTGCTGTGCGCGGGCTTTCTCTAGTTGCGGCGAGTGGGGGCTATCCCTTGCCGTGCGTGGGCTTCTCATTGTGGTGGCTTCTCTTGTTGTGGAGCACGGACTCTAGGCGCACGGGCTTCAGCAGCTGTAGCTCGCAGGCTCTAGAGCGCAGGCTCGGTAGTTGTGGCGCACAGGCTTAGTTGCTCCGAGGCCTGTGGGATCTTCCCGGACCAGGGGTTGAACCCGTGTCCCCTGCATTGGCAGGCGGATTCTTAAGCACTGCACCACCAGGGAACCCCCATAGTTTTATTTTTTATTTTTTATTTTTATTTATTTATTTTTGCGGTACACGGGCCTCTCCCGCTGCAGAGCACAGGCTCTGGACGCGCAGGCTCAGCGGCCATGGCTCACGGGTCCAGCCGCTCCGCAGCATGTGGGATCTTCCCGGACCGGGGCACGAACCCTTGTCCCCTGCATCGGCAGGCGGACTCTCAACCACTGCGCCATCAGGGAAGACCCATAGTTTTATTTTTAAAAGAGAGATTTCAAGAAATAAATTGAAAATTCTAAAAGAAGCCTTTTTATTCTTTTCTGATTTTTAGTTTGGGCACATTTATATTTAGGCTTTCAAAGAATGAAGGGGCCAAAGTGTTTCTTTCTAGAAAGAAAATCCAAACTAGTGACATCTTTAAATAAATTTACATCCAAATTATACACTGTAAGTCTACAAGCAATATTATACAAAATCACCCACGTGGCCTTTTGTATCGTGATCCTTTGTATGATACTGAAACTCCTGTAGGAGGGAGAAAATAATGATTAGGCTTAAGCAAAGTGAAAAGATATTTTCTCAGCTGGAAGCTGTTAATACTTCAGCTGATAGAGGCTTGGAGAATAACTCTGCTGTTGTGTGTTTAAAAAATAAATATACAAGCACTGGAATAATTCACAGGATGAGAAATCACAGGAGGGAGATAACAGCCGAGCAGATCTGAGACTGATCGTTTTTCTGCTTATGGGGATGTTGCTCTTTTGCCCTAAGTCTTGGACTGACAGCTCTTCTGGATGTTGTTTCCAGTCCTCTGGGTCTTGCTGTCTTTGAGTAAATACAGTATTTCCAAGCCAGCCAAGGGCTTTACATTTTCACAGCATTTTTGCAGGAGACATAATTATTGGAAGCACTGGCTTCCAGAGTTTAGGATTCTAAACATCTCCCACACTTGAAAAATTAAACATAACTTCTTTTTTTTCTTATTTTAAAAGCAATATATGCTTATGAGAGAAAATGTAAGAAATGCAGAGAAGCAAAAGGAAGAGTCTATATACTAATCCTACTAATGAGAGTGAATCACCAGTTAGTAGTGGAGTAGATCTTTTCTTCTACCTCTTTTTCAATCCAGTAGAAGTATATTTTACAAAAAAATTTTCCTCATCTGGTACATCCAGTTTTTTAATCTTCTTGGACCTGCTCCCCTGTCTATTCTTATGAGGAATAGCTAAGACTTTACACTTTGCGATCAGAACCTACAACAGAGAGAATTCTGAGTCGGCTACTTACCATCTGGGTGATGGAATCTCAGCTTCCTCTTCTGCAAAATGAAGATAACGGTATCCAATTTGCAAGGTGATAGGAGGATAGAGATAATGTGTATAAAGGGCTTGGTACGTAGTACATGTTTAATAGATATCAGCTCTTACAATCCTTTTGCACCTCTGCCATATTAGTGCCCTGTTCTGTCTTTTGCTGGGTTCAGCTTTCCCCAGTCTCCCTTCCATACTAGGTCAATTTATAACCATTCCAAAAGCTTTCTTTAGTCTTTGGTGTCCTGTTCCCCAAGCCACAGCCCTCTTGAGGCTGGAAGGCATTGCTCCTAAACCAGAGTTGCCTGTGTCACAAGTGTTATCCATTCAACCTTGAGACAGGACATTGGCTTCACATCCATCCAAGAAAAACTCACTCCTTCACATATCTCACGTTGCAAAGTAAGTGTGATAGGCTTTTCCTGATGATTCTACCTTTCTGGATGCACACATATAACCTTTGGATATCCTCTGAGTAACCTTGGCCATACATTGTTAATCCTAATTTTTTGCTTCCTTTGCCTACTGGTAAATGCCTTTACTGTTTGACTGGAAACAATGGATGTAACCACATCCATTACATATGCAACCAGATCCGTTCCTCTAGTTCTTCCCATTCCTCTGGCCATTCCCAAATGTCCTTGGTATATTACTACCTTCTGCCAGCCATACTGAGTGTTCATGTCACATAGTCTTCTGATCTCTGTCCATAGACTTCAATCTGTTCTGCTACCTTGATTAGTATATATTATTAAAATTACTTATGAATCTGCTAAAAGCTAAATTGTACAGATCCTTGAGTTGCTCCCCATATATTACTAAAATTGTAAATGCCATTCAAACCTATATATATCTTAAATTTTTTCCTTGACAGCTGAAGTAAGGAGTGAGGTTTTCCATCAGGGTATGATCACCTGCATTAAAGCAAAGCAGTACTGAATATGTTTAGGTTAGAGTGCTGATTGTACTTTACTTTAGAATATATGAAGACTAGAAATGTTCTGAACAGGTCAGGACAACTTGGAGTAGAATGTTTTGATTCCCAAAATGTTTGGGGAATGTTTTGATTTCACTATATCCTACTGTCTCTTTAGGTAAGACAAAGAGTTACTCCAATACCAATGAAGGTCTCCCTTGTCTGAAGGAGAGATCAAAGGATTAAGAGAAGGAGGTCCCTAACTTTGTTGGAACAAGCTTTGGGGAGAGGGAGTGTGGGGATGAGGTTCTATTTTGATGGGCAGGAGCAGGGAAGCAGCATAAGAAGGTTGAGCCCCTGCAGGGCCAGGGCTGCACTGGGACATACATCCCTTGTTTCAGAGTGGACTGTTATGACTTTCCTTGGGACAAGCAAGATGGAGGTGGCTGCCTAGAAACTGTTAAGTCATGGATTAAGAGCTATCATATACAGTAGAAAATCTGAAAATATTCACACTGAGGGAGTGCTGAGTCTTGGGTTCAGCA
>NW_006796443.1:11602-18963 GCF_000442215.2 Lipotes vexillifer | reverse complement strand
ACGTCCTGTTTGGCACTCTTTGCAATTTCTGCGTAGTTCAGCAGTGGGGTAATAGGTGAGGAAGGGGCAGTCAGTTGCACTGCCTTCTTTTCTTTGTTTGCCTGCTGTACCCAGTAAATAGAGTTATTTCCTTGCCTAAGAACCGGGTGTAATGGAATGCTCCGGGTACTTGGCCAGTGTGAATGGGCCTGGGAAGAGTAAAAAAAAAATTTTTATAACGGAAATTTTCAAACATATGCAAGATTAGAGAGAATAGTATAATGAACCCATGAACCACCACACAATTTCAGCGGTTTTCAACATTTAGTCAATTTTGTTTCATCTTTTAGCTTATCACTTACCTTCCATGCCTCCCCTGTAACTACAATATTCTAAAGCAAGTCTCAGAAAAGAAATTTTCTAAATGCTTCAGTAGCTGTCTTTAGATAAGGACATAAAAAATAACAATCATAGTACCATTCATACCCCTCAAAATTAGTAGTAATTCTTTAATACCATCTAATATCTATTCCATGTTTAAATTTTCCTGATTGTCTAAAAACTCCATTGGTTTGTTCAAATCAGAATCTAATCAAGCCCTACACATTACATTTGATTGTTAGTTTTCATAAAACTCTTTAATTATAACAGTTCTTCCTTCCCTGTAACCTATTTTTATGCCATTTAGTTTTTGAAGAAACTGGATCATTTTTCCTTTGGAATCAAGGCAGAATTTGGATGAGCTCTTTCTTCAGGTCTTAAGATTTTCTGGGTAACTGAGAGGTCATGTGGAACAGTATAATCGTATGTCCGCGAACATGTTAATGTCATCCATCGTGGTGGGACCCAGATGACTGAGTGATTGATGGGACAAGAGAGAACAGCTTCAGCCACAAAATGTGGAAGGGTGAGAACTACTGCTCAAAAGAAATTTCTTATGCAGAGAAACTTAAATAACAGTCACGCAGAATGGCTGCCTTGCCAATGACCTCATTAATCATATTTCTGTTCGCTTAAACACCTCACCCTGATTCAGGGGCCATAGAGTGAGCTTGGACCTCACAACTCTTCCTCTGTACAGACCACACTTCTTCAGCCACTGTGGTTTGCTGGTTTTTGCTAGAAATACACCGCCTTTTCCATGTGTAGAGTCTCTTAGTGATTCCAGTCAGCACACTGGGAGTAGTTATCCATGTACCTTCTATCTGCTCTGGGGCAGAACAGAGGTGGAGTATGCCATTTGCAAGGTCTCACTTTTTAATCTCAAATTCAAAAAGACTAATTCTCTTTGGTTTTTAAAAGCTACTTAGTTGATTCTTTGGGCTTTGAAGCCACAGGATACTGTTAAGAACTGGAAAAGGAAAACAAATTCTGTCTTGAACTCTGGGTTAATCTCAGCCATTCTGCCATCTTTGGGGCTGTAAATAGGTGGTGACAGAATAGCAGAGCTCTGAATTCCTTCATGGCCCATGCTCATACAGACTAATCAGTATTTCTTGAACGCACTGTATGTTTTTCCAGAATCACATACTGCTCTTTTCTGCCTCCACTGAAACCTCTTTAAGGTTCAGTTCAGATGACAACTCCTGATAAACAACTGTGTAGCACAGGGAACTATATTCAGTATCCTATGATAACCTGTAATGGAAAAGAATCTGAGAAAAGAATATATATGTATATATATATATACATATATACACACACACACACACACACATATATATATATATATATATATAAATCTATATCTATATATACACAAGTGAATCACTTTGCTGTACACCTGAAACTAATATAACATTGTAAATCAATTATACTTCGATAAAAAACATGACAACTCCTTCATGAAGCCTTTCCTGAGCTCCCCAACCAGGTGTGCGTTCTTCCCTGAATTTTCAAGGTGCTAATGTTCAGTGGAACGACTGGCACCAGAATTTGTTCGGAGACCAGAGCTCTCATTTGTCCTCTTTCCTCTATTCCCTTCTAAATATTGTGGCCAGTATCTGCTCAAGGAAAAGAGGACACATCTGGATACATCTCCAGTTAGCCAACAAAGAAACAAAAGCCAAACAAAAATGGCTGTACGTAATGATAAGCACTTGGTGAGTTATCCTTACCTGTGCCTTGTTATTGAGTGGAAACTTCAGTTCAGTTCAGGAATTAAAAAAAAAAGTTATTTCCATGTTTGCCATGTGCCAAGGAGCATGCTAGATATGGAGGGCACAAAGAATAATAATAGCTAACATTTATATAATGCTTATGATGATAAGGCCCTGTCCTAAGCACTTTGCAGTTGTTATTCACTTAATCTTCAGAACAACGCTTTCAGGTTGGTACTATTACTGTCTCCATTTTATTTTCAGAGAATCAGGCACTGTGAGGTCAAGCAACTCATGAGGTTAAGCAACATATTAGGTCACACAAGCTTCATAAGTGACAGTGCAGGGATATGAACCAAAGCAGTGTGGCTCAAAGGAAAATAAGACATAGCTCTTTAGATTTCAAATGTTTACAGTGTAAGGGTCCTAACAAAAGGGGGAATGTGATTCTCTTCCAGTGTTAGAATCCCAGATGCATTCCACAGAACTGGATGCAACCAACAATGTGTGCAGAATACATTCTGGGCTGGGACCTGCTGGACAAGGCCACAGCTGAGGCCAGTGTTGAGAGTGGCTGTCCCAGCATGCACCAGGGTGATGGCAAACGAGGGCTGAGCTGTACTCCCCAATGAACAGTGAAGCCTCCTGAAGAGGGTGCTATTGGGCATTGTCCTTCAGAAGTGACAGGGAGGATCCTGTATATGGAGGCTAGTCTTTCCTTGGGGAATTTGCCCTTTGTTCTTGTTCATTACCATTAGTGAATCTAATGGCACAATGGCATTTTGTGGTGCAGACTTACTGCCTATTAAGAAGTGTTCTGAGGAGAGCTCAGCATATAAATAACCCTTTGGATATTTCCTTCCAAAGCAACAGATCCTATGGCAGCAAAGAAACTGCTGAACTGAAGCCACGTGGAATCATAGCCAAATGTTAGGATGGCATAGCAATCACCACAAGCATTTCTCTGGAGGTTTGGGATGTTCAGAGTAAGCCTCCATCTTAAACATTGTGTTTTTAAGCCAAATGGGTTTTCTGAGAAAGAAGAGGTTTTAAGGGCTTCTCTGGAGATAAATGAGCATATAATCATCTGCTTTAGAGGGAAATGGTTCCAAATCTCTGACATAAATCTGGGAAGTGGTTGCCTTAGAAACAACTAATGTTGTGTAACTCTCTTCCCTGGACAACCATTTAGGGTCTCTATAATTTGCTAACTTCTACCCATGGTTTTTAAACTTTTAACCCTAGGTGAGAAATCTTAATCCCTCTCTCCAATGAGAATGCTAACAAATAACCTTTCTCATTTCTTCAAACATTACACGCTTGGTAGGGACCTATCCTCTTCTTCCTGAGAGGGATTCTGTTAATATAGTGGAGAGGAGATCCTCCATGGCAGGACCACTGGGGGTTTGATAACATCTGTTCCGGTTTGCTCAGGACTGGGAAGTTTCCTGGGATGCAGCAGTTTCAGTGCTAAAGCTGGAATGGCCGTTCACCATGGTAGGGGCATAGAGAGCTCTCCAAGTGAGGATACCCAGCTCCATGGTCTCTGGGCTCTGAATAGCTCTGAATAGCTCTGAATTCCTCCCCTAGCATCTTCAGTGGAGGACAGCTGAGGGCGTGGTACCTACTGAACTGTCCAGTGATTGCTCTTTCAAAGATTCTCCCACAGCAGAGTTGCATTAGAGAAACTGCTAGAAATATTATACACAGCCAGATTCAGTTCAGCTCATTCAATTTTACTCAATTTATCAAGCCTACATGGAGTTTCTATAGATCTGTGACACTGTACTAGAGGAGGGGGGATACAAAGATGAATAAGACACAGTCTTGCTTCCTAGGGGCTCTTAGACAAATAGAGATGTAAACAAAGAAGCACCTTTCAGTGTGATGGATGCTGTAATAGAAGTGGCAGACAAGGTATAGGGGAGGGACATTACTAAAGTAGCCAACTGCTTAAGGTCAAGAAAGACTTCACAGAGGAGGTGATGCTTCATTGGAGAGTTGGAGGATAAATAGGCATTTGACAGCTAGACAGGAGAGAAGAACACTTCACGCAGAGGCAAGAACATAGAGCAGAAGCACAGAAACAAGAAACAATCTGCCGAGTAGGAACTTCATGGTATATTTAGGGAATAGCAGGTATGGTTGGAACGCAGGATTTGAGATAGAAGGAATGGTAAGAGAGAAAGCTGGAGGCCAGGAGCAAGAGACAGACCATGAATGGCATATATGCAATTACAGTCATCACTGCTGGGTACCTAACACAACCCTTCTTCCATTTTGCTGGTTTTGTGCAGGTGATCCATCCTCCCCCATGCTCCCCCATGCCAGGGGCTTCTTTGAGCCAATCACAGCGATCTCATTTCTCTTGTCCGTGATTTAAGATTTGAACTGAGACAAATGTATGGCCATAGATGTGAGGAGCTGTGCGTCTGTTGAGATCTACATAGAAAGACAAGCTCTCTGCTCCTGGCACGTCTACATGTGTGGCAGCCATATTGTAACCATGCGGATAGCTGGCTTGAAGAAGCTGACTTGCTGAGGATGTTAGATCAGAAACATGGGAAGTTCCTGGGGCCTTGGAGTCACTTTTTCTTAGAACATTTTGTTATATGAGGTAAGAATTTTTCCTCATTGTTCTAGATATTTTGAATTGAGATTTCTGTTACTGGTGGCTAAAAGCACTTATTGATATGGTATAACATGTTAAAAAATTGAAGCTTTTGGCGACAGGAGAAATGGATTTTGTTGTCATGGTTTCATTTTAGGACATTGACTCTTATTTGTTGGTAGTCATATTTCCCAGATGCAGAAATTTATTTATTTATTCATTCATTCAACGACTATTTTTTTTAACTTTATGCCAAGTACCATTCTAGACGCTGTAGATGCAAGGTCAAATAAGTTATGCTCTGTACTCTTAGAGGATTTGCAGTCTCTTGGTGGAGATGGGTAAGTAAATCAGCTTCACAGTATACTGTATCAAGTGCTTTGGTAAAGTTACACCCAGGGTACTGTAGTAGTGCAATCGGGCTCCCGAATCAGTCTGATAAAGTATAGAGTGCTTATCAAGGGGGTGATACTTGGACTAAACCAGCTGAAGACAACAGAAGGAGTAACTAGTCATCCAGACAACTCCCACATCTGGGAGTATCTGGGCCCAGGTACACCTACATCTTTGCCCATCTTTTTTCTGCTGCAGTCCTTTTGACTTCAACCCATTTCTGGATGCCAGAGACCTGTTCTTATGTTTGACCTGCCTCAGCTCTGCTGGATATAGTTTCTTGCTCTCATCTCTTGAATTGGACAGATCATCTATTCCAACTTCCCTTTTTGTTGGTTTCATGGTTCCAGCCTCCACCTCCATTCTTTTCCTGAGTACGTGCTCATATTGTCTTGACTTTACAGATTCTGGGTTTTTCCTGCTGCTCCTGGACATATTCGTGCTCAAGAGGTTCCTGACTCATTTCCAGCCTGACTTCTCCCTTGTCCCTCAAGCCATATGTGGACCATGGCATTTGATGCCAGAGCACATGGGTTCAGTGTACTAACAATGACTGTGGGCCTCACCATGTAATTTTTTTGAGACTTATGTAAAAGTTCAGATTGGTTTAGAAAACTTTGAAGTAGGTAAAAATTAGGTAGGAAAGAATTTCCGTTTTCCTTCTCGGCATCATTTTTTTGGAGGGGTGGGGGGTGGGTCTTAAGACTTTTCAAACATATGGAAAAGCCATACATGCACAGCAGTATAACTTCCCATTTACCACAATTATTTGCATTATGAATGATGTTGCTTAGTGTGGGAAGAATATTAACAACCCATTTAACATTATGTAAAAGGCCTTTCTCTAGAGGGTGAAAGGGAAAGAAGGTTCTCCGGCTCATGCAATTTTCCTGAGAATTGATTAAGTGCATCAGCCCCAGAGAGGTAAGGAATTTGGAAAGGTAGAATGTTTTTTCTAATGGTTCCCTGTAGGTTTAAACAGCTTAATATTTACCCTCTAAGGTCACTGAGCTTGAAATTGAGTAGGTAGAAGGACTTTAAGTAAACAGCAGAGATAAGAAGTGGCACATATTTTATTACATTTCAAAAATGAGAGATGGCACATATTAAGTGACTCTCAAATATTATATATATTTTCAAAAAGAATAATAACTCTATTGAACTTATAAAAACAATGGAGCTCGTTATAAGGAAATCAAGCAACAGAAAAAGGTACAAAGAAAAGAGAAAAAAATGTCAATCCAAATCCACAGAAATAACCATCCTTAACAATTGCAAACATCATCCCAGGCCTCTCCTTGGGATAACATTGCACCTCTTCAGAATGCATGGTTTAAGGCCTCTACTATTCCCATTTCCTGGTTTCATTAAAGACAAGAAAGGTTACTTTCACCAACATTTTAATTATTATTTTTGGTTGTCTATGGGTTTTGCATATACATTGCTGTAAAATGACCTTTATTGTGCCATCTTTGACCAGAGTACACATTTCTTCCTCTTTTTTTGTTGAAGTATAGTTGATTTACAATGTTGTGTTCATTTCAGCTGTTCAGCAAAGTGTTTCAGTTTTATATATATATACAAATATACATATATATATTCTTTTTCAGATTCTTCTCCATTATAGGTTATTACAAAATATTGAATATAGTTCCCTGGCTATACATTAGGTCCTTGTTGCTTATCTATTTTATATTTAGTAGTGTATATCTGTTAATCCTAAATTCCTAATTTATCCCTCCCGCCCTTTATACATTCTTTTGACTAGAAAAATTTCAAAGATCTTTAAAATATTTTAACTGTAAGATGAAAATATGTGGGTTCAGAGCTGCTCTGAGGTACTGAGCTTCATGGTTTATACTAATTGGTTCATCCTCAGGACTCCCATTTTGAGGAACCATCCATTCGTCATCAAATATTATTGAGTATTTCATAATTGCAAGGATCTCTGCAAATCCTAGTAAAAGACATAAAAATGTGACACATTTTCTTACCTTCTAAGATTTATGATTTAGTGGTAAATAGAAGTCGTTCATTCATTCATTCATTTTACTAGTCATTTGTGGAGTGTCTAGTATCTGGCACCGTGTTAGATGCTAGAGATAGAAAGAAAATAGATAAAGATGTAGTCTCTGCCCCTAAGGAGTTCATGGTCCAGTGGGGAAGATAAACACATGGACAAATAGTATTTGCATCATATGCCATGTGCCTCTGATATGTATGGAAATAACAGCAACAACAAGAAATAGTATCTGTCAAGTAATTTATGAGAAATACAA
>NW_006796443.1:7094-11592 GCF_000442215.2 Lipotes vexillifer | reverse complement strand
GAAAGAGTGATCCCATCTTGAGGTCTTCATAGAGGAGAAATACTTGAGTTGGTTCTCAATGGAATTGCAGCCTTTTTTCGGGGGGCTGTGTTGGGTCTTTGTTGCTGCACGCAGGCTTTCTCTAGTTGTGGCGAGCGGGGGTTACTCTTGCTGTGGAGTACGGGCTCTAGGTGTGTGGGCTTCAGTAGTTGTGGCTCGCAGGTTCAGTAGTTGTGGCAAGCGGGCTCTAGAGCACAGGCTCAGTAGTTGTGGCACACGGGCTTAGTTGCTCCGTGGCATGTGGGATCTTCCCGGACCAGGGATCGAACCCATGTTGCCTGCATTGACAGGCGGATTCTTAACCACTGCTCCATCAGGGAAGTCCCAATTGCAGCCTTTTAATTGGCAAAGATGAATGGAGACAGTATTCTTAGAGAAGCAAGGGCACTGTAAACCAGAGCACAGAGATGAGCAAGAAAGGAGAGAAACTGGGCAGGGCAAGTCATGCAGATAGTGGGAGCTGAGGGTTCATTTTTTGGTAGTTGGGAAAGATATGGTAGTTGAAAGGTAAGTTAGGGTGAGACCGATAATGCAAAGATTTGGGTTTTATCCTTATTCAGTGGGAGGTGACTGCAGGTTGCAATGAGGGCAGTGACATGATTGAAGCAAGGCTTTTGGTGGATTGGATGCTATCCCCAAGCAGGTTGGATTGAAAGAAGAGAAATGCAAAGGAACGAAATGTATGCGACACCTGGTATATACCAAGCTCTGTGAAGTTATTGCACTTCAATCCTCAGGAATATATGCACAAGGAGGTGCTTTTATTTCCATTTTAAGGCTAAAGAAACTGAAGCTTGGCAGCATCTAGCTTTGCTATGAAAGAACAACCTGCTGAGATTATTGCATCAAATGTCGTTGAACATTTACAAATCTTGATGGTGACTAAGACTCAGAATGTATGATGGCTGGTGGCTCTTGGTTTCTGTAGTATGAGATAGCGGTGTGACAAAAACCTAAAACAGCGGTAAGGGTGATGGTTGGCCCAGAGCTTGGAATCTTCAGACAATACCCGGGATGTTCAGTTTGGTTTTGAACGCTGCATGGTGGAAGTGAAAGGAACAAACTTGAGCACATTCAGAAGAGAGCAATGAAGACCAAAAAGCACCTAGAAATCCTGAGGCACTGAGCATGTTTCATTCATTCAGAGAAGAGAGCCTGACGTGGCACATGAATCCTGGAGTTAGACTGGTCGTATGGTGTTCTAGGCAGATAAAAACAAATGGGTACCAGAAGTGATCTCTGTGGAAGGGATAACTTTTCTAACAATGATGAAATGGGCTGCTGTGAGAGGTATGAGCTCCCTAAGATCAGAGATGTTCAAGTACATGCCATTGATAACCTTCTAAACAAAGATTCTGTGGTATTATGATTTCCTAGTGTCTTGCAGGTGACCTGTTTATACTAGTACATGCACAGCGGTCAGGTTATGATTGATGCCTCTTTCCTTTTCTCAGAGTCTCTTTTCAACCCAGTCTAAGCTGGCTTGTGTCCCAACCACCCCGTGCAGATGGCCTCTGTCAAGTCATCGGTACCTCTCAGTCATCAGATTGGATCTTCTCTGCCCCTAAACTTTGTAGGAGCATTTGGCACACACAGTGGTAACTCCTACTTTCTGGAAGCAGCTCTTTCTCTCAGCTTCCAGAACTTCATACTCACCCACTGGTTTTCTTCCTACTGCACTGACCTTCATCTCACTCTCTTTTGCTAGTCCTTCGTCCTCCAGCTCAACTTCTAAATGTTGGAGTGCCCCAGGGCTCTCCTTAGTATTCCCTTCTCTTCTCTAACTATGTTAACTCTTCGTGGTGGTTTTGAAACATGTCTGCAGTTTCCTTGACTCTTCTCACTTCCACAGATGGGGGTCTATGTCTCCTTCCTTTGAATCTGGGTTGAACTAGTGACTCATCTTCAATGCAGCAGGAGAGATGATTTCTAAGACCAGAGGCTAGGTCAGAAAAGGCGTGAAACTTCCACTTGGTTCTTCTGGGACATTGCTTTTTGGAATCCTGAACTTTTGGAACTGAGGAGGTCACGCTGGGAGAAAGCACAGGTCTCTAGAGAGGTGATGTGTGGTACTCTAGCCAACAGCCCAGCTGAGGATACAGGCATTCTAGAGTAGTATTTAGCTGTATTGACTTTCGTGGGATTCACTTTTGAATAATTTCCATGTCTCAAGTCCAGACACAACATGGAACTTGATTTAGCAGTTCAACAAGTTAATAGATTAGAATTAATATATTGACCTTTTCCAGCCTTACCTCATTCATGCTACAGCTTCAGCAGTCTCGTCTCTGTTAATAGAATTACCAGAGATTTTCTAATACACGATTTCCATGATTAAGTTTATGACAATAACTAACAGTTACATGATACTTATAAGGTGGCAGAGACTGTTTCAGGCACTTTACATGTTTAAACTCATTTAATCACCACGGCACTCCCATTCTACAGATGAGCAAAGTGAGGCACAGAGAGGCTAAATCACCCAAGGTCACACAGGTAGTAAGTGGCAAAGCTGGAATTTGACCTCATAGTCTAACTTTAAAGTCCTTGGTCTTAACTAGTACATACTCCTCCACTCATAGCATATAAACTTTTGCAAAACCCCTCCATCACTACTCAACACAGGAATAGTCTGGTTACTAGGCTCATGCAGAGGTATATTTTCAAAGGTATGCAGAACTTGCATTCTCTTAATTTGTTTATTGCCTTCATTAACTGTATGTCTACCATTTTAGTGGGTATCTTGGACAGAGAGAGGAGAAATGTTGAAATGTAAGGACAGACATTCTCCGAAGTGCCCTTTGAAGCCATTGTTTTACCCAAGGAACAGATTATGTCTCGAAATATCTCTCAGATCTGCCCTGGCTTATAGTCATGGGAGGGCTTTCAGAAGTTTTTCTGGCTTTTTGGCAGGAAGAGAACAACTGTTAGCTTGGTTATGACCTAAATAAATACTCCCTTGCTCCAAAGATGTTATTGACTCAGTGGTACCTCCCGTGTTACACCATCGAGCACTCCCCCTGGCTGTCACAGTACAGGCTTTTACTACTGTCTAACTGATTCATCCTCTGTCCGTGAGGAGCTATACCTACCCTTTTGGTTCCACTACCCCATCTCGCCCCCACTGCAAACGTCTCTCCACACACATTTTGAGATTTAGCCTGTAATTTTCCAGCAAAGAAATTCCTCCTGCACTGAGGATGATGATCAAAGGCAGACAACAGAGACAGTACCTGTAGCCACATCCTGAGATGAAATAAACATCACCCAGCTTCCTATTCTTTCCTTTCTGAGAAGGAATAGCAAGGTCTGGAAAGCCAGGAAGAAAAAAGTGGCCAAATAAAAATAAGTTATTGAAAAATACTCAGGGTCCCTTTGGGAGGTCTGTCACTGATGCTGTCTCTACAGGGAGCCAGCCTCTCCTGCTGGCTTCACACAAAGGACCTGAGCCCCGGTCACCACTGTCTTTGGCACATGCTGTCTCTGGGTAGGAAGGATGCTATTTTTTTGTTGTTGTTGTCGAAGCTGAACATTCACCTGAACAAATAGCAGATGTTGATGAATATTAATTTGTGCTTAGATTAATGCTTCAAAGTGTCAATTTAATTTCTGTTTTACTATTCTGCCCCTGATTGTAATGAGCTGCTTCAGGATGTGGGAGCACACACCTGGCTCAGGGGAGGGGCTGGAGGGCTCCAGGGAGCTGAGCTGGGTCCTCGGGCTTTTATCTCTCTGCTATGGGACAATTCCAGTGGAGCCCAGCTGGCCCCTGAAAGTCATGCAGCTGTGCGCTGGCCCAGTGGAGACCGGGCACCTCCTCAAGGCGAGGAAAGCACACACACATCAAACAACCTTCAGGAACAGCCAGGAGCTGAGCCACTGCCCACGCTGGGCTCCAGGCTCTGGGTGGAACAGGCTGCTGTGTGACCCCTGCATGGTCTCCTTTTACCCTACCTCAGTCCGTGTCTGTTGCTGACTTTTCAAATTCCTGAGAGACTTAATGCTAATTTGTATCCTTACAGGTCCACATAGTGAGGGCAAGTGAGCCTGATTTTGGAGTCAGGCATATCAAGGTGTGAATCCCAGCCCTGTGTCTTACCGGCTTAGGCGTATTTCTGAGCCTCTGTTCCCTCACTTATAAACAGAATCATTGAGAAGGCTAAATGAGGTGCCTGTGCTCCATGCTTAGCAAGGGGCTGGCGCCAAGCAGCACACAATAGATGAAGCTCCCCTCTCCTTTCCTTCAGATGGATAAACTCACTCTCGAATAATGAAAATAATAAACTTCCTTATTGAATTTCCAAATATCTCTCTGTTATAAATGTTTCTCTGTGTTGCCTGATCTCCTACGTCTCTGTGTGCCTTATTAGTAACCTGGTAAGTAAACATGACCAATCTTTCTATTTAGAGTTTTCTGCCAGAATAACGTGAATGCGATGACTTTTTTTTTTTTTTTTTT
>NW_006796443.1:0-6172 GCF_000442215.2 Lipotes vexillifer | reverse complement strand
AGTTTCAGGTGTACAGCAAAGTGATTCAGATATATATATATATATATATATATATATATATATATATACACACACACAAGTATATATACATATATACTCACACACATATACATATATATACACACATATGTATATGTATATATATTTTTTCAGGATTTTTTCCATTATAGAATAAATATATCCAATATAGATATTGAATATAGTTCCCTGTGCTTTACAGTAGGTCCTTGTTGTTTACCTATTATATATATAGGAGTGTGTATCTGTTAACCCCAAACTCCTAGTTTGTCCCTCTCTTGGAACTTTTATTTCTACCATCTTGTTGAATTTTCAAATATCCTAGAAATGTCGGTATCTTTATTTTCATTTTACAAAAAAGAAAATGAAAACCCAAATGAATTGACGCTTGCCTATCTTCTCGCAGTAAGTGTCAGAGCTCAGTGTTTGAGCTGAGGGCTTCTGACTTCGAGTTTATTTCATCAAGTCAAAACTGTAGTGACTCAGGGACAGCTTTTATTTTCTATTCAACTGTTTATCTCTACCATTGACTCTAAGAAATCCTGCTGCCCTTGATCTCTTCTCTCCGTCAACATTCTTTGGTCATTCTCTGTCTTTGTCTGGCTATTTCAGTGACTTTGGCCTCTGCGCCCACGGTCAGACAGGCAATATTTGCTCCTTCTGGTTACTTTCTCCCTTGTCCTGTTCTATTTCCTTACAACGATTCTTCTGTTCCCTGCCCTTCTTCTTTCTGTCTTACTCTCTTTGTTCTCTTAATTCTTTAAGCCCTACAGCATCCTGACACCTGGTGTCATCCATCCACACCTAAATTTAGCTGGCAGTCTCTATCCTTTATGTTTATACATTTTGGACATCAACACAGTTCCTTACCACTTCTTGACATTTCTCTGTGTCTTTCAAAGCAACACTCATAGCTTCTGATGTGTTTTAAACGGACTTAGACACCACTTCATACTGGAACACAACCCAGTTCCCTACCTCTGCTGCTTCTTCCAAACATGACATTGGTCCCCTGAGGGACATTGTGTGTTCTTTCCCCAGCACGGAGAGGTTGCCTCCTTCTAATGTTATTGTGTGGTGCTTTTTCAACAAAATTTAGGGAGTGTAGATGTTTGCCTGCTCTTCTAATGAGTTTAGTGCCCTCCCCTGGAGAGCTACTTGAACGCATATGAAAGAGTACGGGGCTGATATGTCTGCCTATTAGGACAGTTACTCAAACTACGCAAAGAAGATATTATCTAGCCTTTTAAAAAAGCCTCCAGAAGAAGAGACTGAGTTACGCCCTTGATAAAATTAAAAATTATCCCCAGTTTCAGAGCTCATTCTCTTCTGTCTGTATTATACATCCTATACATCTAATTTTATTTATAACTTTTTAGGTACTATTTATATGCTGGAAAATGTCAAATCTAATTCATCTTGGTGCCTCCCCCAAGCTCCAGATCCCTATTTTTAACTATCTGTTATCTACCTGGATGTCCTTGCTGGCACCTCACCCATCCTGGCTAAGTGTCCCCTTCCTCTTGTGGTCTGTATTTTGACATCAACTGGTGTTATGGACCCTCCAACTCCCAAGCCATGCATTTGCATCCTGGTTCTGTACCAATCAGTAAATCTGTCTTCTGTGGTTCCTTGTCCTCAACATTTTTCACTGAACTGGAGCCCCTTAGCCAGTGTCTCTTCAGTTTCTCTTCATTCCAATCCAAATAGGCTCCTTTCAAAAAAGTAAAGTTGACCACGGGGCTGTCTTGCTTCGAAATTACTGCTGGCTTCTCATTGCCTAGGATAAATCTCTAAATTCCATATGTTGATACTCTAGGCCTTCACAAATCTGACTATGACCTACTTTTCATCCCTCAAGCTCTGTTTCTCAACTGTCTCCTCACCCCAAGCATACCAAACTTCTGCATAATGGGGTTTCTCATTATGTCTTGGAGAAAACATAGCCTTTCATGTCTTGGTGCTTACGCATGTGCTGGTTTCCCCCTGTTTGGAATACCCTTTCTTCCCTTTTTACCTGACGAATTCCTTCTCACCTTAGTGAAGCCAATAGTAATTCCCTGGGTAGAGTTAGTGGTACTCTCCTCTGTGGTACTTTGTTCATGGCTATATAGCACCACTCTAAGCATTATAATAATCTGTGTGTTCTCATTTGTCTTCTCCATCAGACTGTGAACTCTCCAGCAGTTAGGACGATGTTTGGCATTCTATGGGAAAAGCTTCATAACATCTGACTCAACTCTATGCATTTTGATCCCTTTCCATTCTTTTTTCCTTTCCCTTTCTCCATAGAGAAAGATCTGATGGATTATCAAAGTCTACATTGTATAAGGTTTAATATATATATATATATATAAAGAAACAAATAAGCTGCAGTTAAGAAAAAAAAGATTGCCTGGGGATAAAGTCAAAGATGGGTTAGTACATCATCCACCTGCCTGGGGCAGTACAGGTACTAGAGGATGGCTCTAGGACTTGTTCTGAGCTTGCCAGCAGCTCAAACAAAGACTGCCTGATCAGTTTATACAATTATTAGTATCCATATAATAAAATCTTGCTCTGTGGAAGAACAATAACTCTAAGTCTTGAGACGCAAGATAAATTTCTCACAAGGGCACTATGTAACTAGAGAACACCACCGTCCTCTCTCCTCTGATAAATTGCCAGCATGTGACAGGATCATTCCTGGCTGAACTGTGTGAAAGGAATGCAATATTTGCCCAATGTCTACATTAGTGAGTTTTCATTAGGAAAATGTGAGTCTATTTCCTCTTGGTCTGTGTCTGATGAACAGGGACAGGAAAAAGGGTGGAGAGGGCAATGTCCCCATCCTGTGACTAAGAGCCCTGACAGTTTCACTCACTCATTCATTCATCAGGCAATAATTCTTAATTGAATGTCTATTTTATATAAGGCCTTATGGAGACTTCCCCTCCACCTCCTACTGTGCAGTCTCTCCCATCCTAAATCTGGCTGGATGGTATATTATTATATACCAGGTTTTTAAATAAGAGGCCGGAGGCTACATCTGCCTAAATTGCTTTATACAGGGTTTGGTGCTTGAGCTGGAGGTTTCTCTGTGACAGCCAATGGGTGTCACAGGGAGGAACAAAAAGGGCTCTTGGACATGCTTCTTTTTAAGTGTCCAGGGAACATTTTCTGGCTCTGGAAAGATGGCTTTCACAGAGCAATTTTAGCCATTATCAACTGAGGTAAGTTTTTTCCTAAAGTATAAAACCTACTTTAGGAAATTAAATTAGCCAGTCTTCCCTCCCAGGTTCATTTTTCCTTTCGCATGGTGGAACCCATCTCTATTTAGCAGGCCATGTAACCTCTCCTACCTCATCATTCGAATCATTTAGCAAAATAAAAAGGCTTTAAAAAAGTAGGATGCAAATATAAACATGAGTGCAATTAAGATCTCAACTCCATTACATTAAGGTAACTACTTTGCATGGAGTTCATTACGATGCACATCAGGGTTTTAATGTTTTCTCCTTTTTAGTGCCATCCTTGTTAGAAGGAAACATCGTGCTATAGGAAACAGTTGGCTCTTGGGTTGGAAAATAGTTTGAATAGGATTCCATTGTGATTAATTAAACTCACACACGATAAGTAGAAAGAATCAAACAGTTGTTATTCAAGTTGACAGCATAGTTGGTGAACAAAAGAGATTTATAACACCAAATTTAAATTTTCCTGATGTAATAATATATTATGGAAATTACTTTTTTTTCTTTTTGCTGGATATGTGGTGAGCCTTTATTATTATTTTTTTCTCATGCAAAGAACAGAGGCACAAACGAGAATGAAGGAAATAGGAGAAAAAGACTTAATGAGCAAGACAAACCTTTATTTTCTCTCCATTAATTTCAAATTATTTCCCACAAACATTTTATCTGACAATTCTTCTTTGGAGTCAGCTCTAAATGTGTGCTGCCTTCACGAGGAGGGGCTTTATGTCTTTCTCCCTGCATAACCACCCTCCTTCCTGGAAATAATTCTCCAAACTGAAAAGCATCTCCCCTCTCCTTTCAGTACACCTGCTGATCTAACCCAGGCTCTCCTCTACTCAGTGGGTCCTTCAGGAAATAACCATTGTCAGCCCTTAGAATATGAGGCAAGTTGCATCAGTGGCATTAGAAACCTGTAACTAACACGTCTGCAAAGAGAATAGTAATCAGCTCGGCTTTGAAAAATATTGTTGCCACTAGGCAACATCTATATTTTGTCTTTGCCTTGTTCTTCTGTCTCATCATCTCTTTCTTTGCATCTGCATCTCTCCGTGTGTCTTCTGCCGGCTCTCTCTCCTCTCCACCCTTTCCTCCTCTTAAATTCTGAGTCTCTGGGTTGCAATCAAGATCCTTGAGACCAAATAAGGAGTGATGGTGCATGTCTCTGGAAAGTGTCTTCTATTAACTGGCAAGACTCACAGGAACTGTGAGGAATGAGTAACAGCAGCTCCCCAGGGTCAGCCTGGGCTGCTTGAGCAGCACATTCAAAGACTTTTCATTGTTGAGAAATGCACTGATTTCTTACCTGCTGGAAAGGTGCTTCCCAGGCTACAGCAGGATCCGTGTGATGCTCACAGAGTTATCTCTGGCCACCTTCCTTTGTCCACGTTGTCCTGGTGGAGCCCGCCGTGACCCCCACCAGCTGACCTGGCTGAAGAAGAGGAGGAGTCTAAGGTGGATGAAGACACAACTTGAACTTTCCCTTGTCTTCAGGAGGCACCGAAGGAATGTTTGCCCTTTCACCCCTCTTACATTTGGGAAGAAAGCTGACCTCACAGGAGACCAGCAACTTTTATAAAGAGCTTAACGGGCTAAGACACCAGTCATCATCCTCATTTGCTCAAGATGTGTTGGCTTGAGAAGGAGAATTACTAAATCATTCTGTAAATCCAAAGAGATGAAACTTGATGGAAACCTTATTGATGTGGAAACCTTGACGTTACCTTTCTGCACTCGTGATAACGTTCATAACAAACGTATAACAAACACCCACGGACCAACTACTGCCTCCGGATTTCTGATTCTTTCTCCCTCTGCAACCTCAGAGACCTTGTTTTCAAGACAGTTAAAATAACTTACTTTAAAAAAAAAATAAAAATGAAACCTAAACCCATGTTTCAGCCTTCTCCCTCTATGAAGACTAGAGAAAAGGAGTTAAGAATACTTTTAAGGTCAAGGTATTAGTAGATTTATTAGTTTCTAAGAATTTACACATTTACTTTTTATTGTTTTTCAGCCCTTAGTGCCACATGTAAAATTAGGAAAAAAAAAAAACCCCCAAGAATTGGAATATCTCAGGTTAGTCCAGTTAAAAATATATTAATTGGAGGAGTCAAGATGGTGGTGTGGGAAGACGCAGAGTTAGCGTCGCCACACAACTAGGGAGCCTGCCAGCTGCTGGTGGGGGACTCTGACGCCCAAGGAGATGGGATTAACCTCAGAGTGAATTAGTAGGGCATAAGGGGACTAAGCGGGGAGGAGGAGTGGAGGCCAGACAAGATCGACTCCCCTGAGGCTGGGGAGATCAGGAGAGGCAGGCGGGAGGGACTCTCCTGGAAGAGTGGGAGAGGAGAGGAGGGCGATCGCCTGGTCCACTGGGGCTGGGGAGACTGCTGAGCTCCCAGACCGATCCTCTATGCTCCAAAGACCCCTCCAGGCTGTGTGGGTCCTTGGGAGCATAGGAGGGAGGCCGGAGAGATCAGGACAGGCAGTGGGGAGGGGCCCTCTGGAAAGAATGGAGGAGGAGTGGAAGGTGACTGCCCCACCCACTTGGCACGGGGAGCCTGCTGAGCTCCCAGGCCAGTCCAGGGAGACCAGGGGTGGGGGCACACCTGGGCCCCTGCTGTTCCTTGAGCCTAAGCCCCACCCCCCCATACACCTGAGGGCCTTTTCCAGCCCTGTGGGTCCTGAGCATTGGCCCCGCCCACCACCCAAAGCTCACCTTTGCTTAGGCCCTGCTTTCCACAGCCAAGGCCTCCCTGCCCCCCCCTTTTTTTTCTTTTTCATCCTCCTCTTTTTTACTATTGTGGTACTGATGTACCTTCCAGTTGTTGATTCATTTATATTTTTATTTATACATTCTTTCTAACATATCTGTTAGTTTCCTAGTCTAATTTTATTTTTTACTTTGTTATTGTTTT
>NW_006796442.1:0-703 GCF_000442215.2 Lipotes vexillifer | reverse complement strand
TCTCCCTGTTGTCTCTGAATTCTTCCTGCGACAAGATGAGAACCTCCTCTCTGGTGAGGAGGCGGCTGTGGATCCACCGGCTCTTCCTGCAGCTGGGCCGGCGGGTCTGGGAGGAGACCCTCGGTGCGGGCGAGCCCAGGGCCTCCGCCGTGGCCTCTCTGCTCCGCGTCCCGGGCTTCCGGGTGGGGCAAGGGCTGCAGTTAAAAGGAGTCCCGCTGCAGGGGCCGGGCCGGGAGCTGGAGGAGCGGCGGGAAAGGAGGGCCTGCCTCCCTGTTCGGAGCCGCCCAGAGGCATCCTCCCACAGGGAGGGTGGCAGAGGTGGGGAGCCGGCCGGTGACACCGCGCTGCTTACAGAAGTCCTTCCGGCCCCAAGCTCGTCCCCCACGGGACCAGAACTGCCCCGGTTTCCTGCACTCGGGCCGCTGCTGCGCTGGGCGCCTCTTTCCCCAGCTGGCCACTCGTTCCCACCCGGGCCTCCGCCTCCGCTCTTCTAGGAACTCGGAGCCCTGAGATGGGCCAGAGGAGAGAGGGGCTTAGGGACGGCTGTCTCAGCCGCTCCTCCTTTCCCCAGAAGGGCCTCTTCAGGGACAGGGGTCCGTCCAGGAGCTGATGGGGCTGGGCACCAAGAGTGAGGTGCTGCCCTCCCACGTCCTGCAGGGTGAATCCAAGTCCCCCTAAAACAGAGTTTCCTCACTGAGTTTAC
>NW_006796441.1:0-523 GCF_000442215.2 Lipotes vexillifer | reverse complement strand
TCGTAAGGGGAAAGGTGAGTGGGGGCGCTGCATAAAACAAGAGATTGAAATCAGCACACATACATTTCCAGAAGCCAAATACGTAACAGAGAAGACCTACTCCTTGCTCCACGAAATGGACTCAACACCCCATATTCAACGCATAGGAATAGACCTGATTGGTAGGAATCTTAAAACCTATGTATTTATATGTCTCCGTAAGAGAATCAAGCGTGTGTAGAGAGACATAAACGAAGCAATGAAAATCAGCCAAATCCCCGTATAAAAATAAATTTCAAAACCAAAACACAATGACAGTGAAATAGAGAGACATTCTTACATACTTCCTTCAGGACTCGTGATGAAACCTGGATTTACCACATCTACACCCACAGCTATGTGAGACATAAGGCTGGACACTAGAGGCTGATATGAATGGTGAGGTTTAGAGAGCAAAGGCAGCCCCTTTGAATTTATACTGTGTGGTACCCATTCCATGGGTCCCAAATCCCCAGGTTTCAGGGATTCTTCCTTCCGCTAAGAC
>NW_006796440.1:0-268 GCF_000442215.2 Lipotes vexillifer | reverse complement strand
ATTGGTAGTTTGATAGGGATTGCATTGAATCTGTAGATTGCTTTGGGTAGTAATTTTCACAATGTTGATTCTTCTAATCCAAGAACATGGTGTACCTCTCCATCTGTTGATATCATCTTTAATTTCTTTCATCAGTGTCTTATACTTTTCTGGATACAGGTCTTTTGTCACCCTATGTAGGTTTATTCCTAGGTATTTTATGCTATTTGTTGCAATGGTAAATGGGAGTGTTTCCTTAAATTCTCTTTCAGATTTTTCATCATTAGTG
>NW_006796439.1:0-7057 GCF_000442215.2 Lipotes vexillifer | reverse complement strand
AGATTGACTGGTTTAGTTTAAACATAAGCAAGACAAAATTACATCATTTATGGCTAACAAAGGTGGGGCACCTTAACCTGTGCTCTGGGAGGGGCATCCGGGTGACAGGCAGCTAATGAATCTTACTCAGTGCCTAGAACTCTTGTCTACCATAGCATTTTGGTTCAAAGAGCAGTAAAATATAAAGAATGGTGATAAAGATGTGATCTTGGTTGACCAGAACACTGAGCTGTAAAGAACTAAAAAACTATATTGAAGCTAAGTTAATATTCCCTATTTTGAATCAAAAGTTTAAGGACATCAGTAAGAATGAATTTACACTCATTTATGGAAAAAGTAAACAGAAGGGTTAGTTGATCATGAATTTAATATGAGTCAGCGGCACTGTTGTGCTGAATTAATAAATTTGTTGAATTACAAAGAGCTTTGAATAAGGACACAAAGCATCTGGGTTTGAGCCCAGGCTCAGTGATCACTTGACCCTGGACAAATCTGTGGTGAATAGTTTTCACATCAATATACTGACAGAGTTGGATTAAACACTTTCCATTTACACTAAACTCTGAATGTAGAGTTAGTGAGGCAAAATGAGCAAGAAAGGAAGAAATGAAAAGTTAATTGATGCTATGGAAGGAAAGATTTGCACTGAGAACTCAATGGGAAACCCTTGGGATATAAGATTATGAAGAGCCTTGTTGATGTTAGTGCAAAATCAGACAGGAATTAGAGAATCAAAAATCATAAGTAAGGTAATATTATGCAAGTGTTGGTAGAAGGAGATGTGAAGTGTGAATAAGAACACTTTGAAGAATCCAACTGTGATATTCTGTATAATTGTAACAACAACAATAGGAAAAAATTTGTATTGATTTCTCACTTTGTGGCTGGCATTGCTTTTAAGTATTTTACATGCACAGTCTCATTTAAAAGACCTATGTGAGTGACCCCTCAGTAGAAAACATTAAAACAGAAGGACTTGCTCGATAATTCAAAAGCTAATGTAAAAACTAGTTAATTGTGATTCAAAGTTTTGAGTCTGAGTTCTGCCACAACAATGACGCTATTAAGTTCAGAGAGCCAACTAGTGTGGGGAGAAAGAGTTGGTGATAAGTTTTTGGCTATGTTGAAATTAAGAGAATTTCCCTAAGGAAATATAAAATACAGGAGTAGCTATTTCTGAGCTATGCTATATAGAGGTGAGCATTCACATCCTGAAAGTAGATTCAACTTCCAAAGGAGCAAAAACAGAGACAGAAGGACCTGATCTAAAGGCTTGGATATCAGGAAGAGATGATCATAGATTGGTGAAGTGGAACCAAAGAGAGAAAAAAGGGAGAATGGAAAAGAATGGTCACAAACTCTAAGAGAAGGAAGAATTTCAAGAAGATTGAAGGAAATGGCTGGGGGAGAGATCAGCAGTGAAAATGTTATGGAGGTCAAGGAGGTTTGCTTGAGGCCTGGAACAAAATAGCTGGATTTGGCTGGAATAACTAAATTGAAATTACTTCTTCAGCCTCTACTAAGATACTGACAGTAGGCATTGAACTTCACTCGCAAGTGAGTTGAGACTGCATCTTTATAGTTTTCAATAAAAATGGACAAAATAGCTCCAGAAGTTGAACTCTTTATAGCTCAAAATCTTTCAAAAGAAAAATGGAATTTATTTCTGTTAAATATAGTGAAAAATATGGAGCAGACACTAGTGACCTCAAATCCAAATGCTATTCCCTACCCCACCTGCCTCTTTTACACTGGCAGCTCCCTAAAGTTATTTAGTTTTCCATCCTCCTCTGCTCAACCTTTGGTTTCATTAGGAAGTTGTCTCCATTGGCAGCCCCCAGGGAAATTTTCTAACACACTCATGGTGGTCCTACTTCCTTTGGCTAATCACTGTTCCAGGCATGCATACCAATTTAGCCAGAGAGAGATAAAGAGAAGCTGGCTAGGGGTCTTCTAGAAAAAGTTTTCCTGACTGATTTTTTAAAAAATACAATAAAAATCTGACCATATCTTACTTCCATAGACCTGGATGGGATGCCTGGAAATGAAGCAGCCATTTTATAACCATGAGGAAAATAGCCTCTGAGGACAAATGGCTGAACAGAGAGCTGGAAGGAACCTGAGTCCCTGAGGACATTATTGAGCCGTGCATCATACCATGCTGCATCTCCAGGATTTTCCTTTACTTAAGCTATTAGACTTTTCTGTTCTTTGTAGTTAAATGCAATCCAATATAAAATGTGAAGATTACTATCCGGCATTTTTCCCCTCAGTCTTAATTTTCTATTATTTTCTTTTATTCAGCTTTTTGTATTTCATCCCTGTGGAATTCTTTTTATAGAAAATATAACTACTCTATAAAAGTCCAAATTCTAATTCCTAATATTGTAATTATTGTTACAATTGAATTCTTAACTGATGAGGTTGGGAGGTACCAGGGTGCAGGGAACTAAAGAGAGAGTGTGGATAAAGAAATGGTTTATTATTTCCCAATTTTCCTCTCCATAGTCATGGCACAGATTTAAAATGTACTGTGTGTAGCATTATTTCAGGGGGATTACAATAAAAACCAAAGTCTTTATATAAATTTCTCAAGTCTTTTGTTTTGGGCTCCCATTTTATGGCTTTTTTCAAGCATGGCACTTTCATTAACATGTGCAAGCAAAGCCCCATTGTTCAATATGGCTCGCTAATGAGAAAGAATAAAACTAAGTATTGGGAATGAACATTGTACATTTTTATGTGGTGGTTTATAGACTATTACTTCTAATTGAAATTTGAAGTTAGCATTTACGGTTAAGGTGAAAGCAGAAAAATCACACATTATGTCCCACTCTGACCTAACAGACTCCAGACTGAATTGAAAACTAGTCTTTGACAAAGGGTAATGCTTAAATAGCAAAAGAAACACAGAGCTGGCGTCATCCTCAAAGGTTAAAATTGAAGGAAGTCCAATGTATATAAAGAGGCCATCTGCTGAAGGTAAGAACTTACAGTTATTGGAAATTTTTTGAGAGTGCTAAAATTGGAAGTTGAGGGGGAAAATCTATTAGAGAGCTCACCCAGGTAACGTCTGTGTTAAGGGATCCAGTTTTCTGATTTCTTTTTTTTCCAAGCTGTGAACTCTGTTGTGCAATTTTTAAGTATATTACAGAACAGACCTGGAGTACTTATTTCAATTATTTTAACAATGATGTTGAATAAAATTTGTGGTATTTGAACTTTACAAAGCAATATTATATTTAAGAGTACTCTGAAACCTGCTGTTTCAAAGTTACTACTTTATGTCATGTCTTCCCAATAGGTCCAATATTACCCACAAGAGGATGAAAATCAGTTTGGGAGGAAGGGGTGGACAAAATCTTAGATGTTATATAAAAAGTTATACAGTATTTCTGTGGTATTAAAATTTCACAGGGAGGGATAATTAGGGGAAAAAAAACTGAAAAATCTTGGAGGAGTAATAATGAATTTAAAAATTCAGTCTACTAAAGGGATTTCTTTACTCTGTGAAGAAGAAACACAATCTGTCATTAGAAGGTCCATCATAAGCTTCCAGAAGTATGTAGTGACACAGGACCCATTATGTACAATTTGCTTTGGCAGAAACTTGGAACCATTCATCTCATTAGAGTTTTCAAAAATGGATATGAATGGAACTTCCTCCATTATTTCGAATTGCAGCTAAAGGTTTAAGGTAAAAATTATACTCTTCCTACTTCCATAAGCCTATCCCAGGCCTATGGACCTATGAAGATGTGACCAATCATCTCTACCATGGTCCTCCTCCCTTCCCACAACCACGTAATTAAATACAGCAGGGGAGAGAAGGAATTCCAAGACTGTTTTATGAGTGGTTGGCCCAGAAGGGTGTCCTGAGAATTTCCCCTAGATGAAAACAAGAGTGGTAGCCCTCAGGAGGACTACTTAGGTGATGAGGAATATTTGCAACTCATGGAGGCTGGCATCTCATTTCCTGTTTGGACTTCAATTTGAGCAGCACATTTGCTGGTTTACATTTTTGTCTATTTGAGCAGGTAGAAAAGGAAATGAGAGACAGAGAGAGAGAAAATTCGTAAGTGAAACATCCTGCATTCCCAACATTTGCCCTATGTTTTGCATGAGTTTTCCATCAATCATTGTGATGCTGTGAAAGATGGGCAAAAGAATCCTAAAAATGGTGAGGAAGCTGAGAGGATTTCAAAAGAGATCAAAACAGAACATCTCTCCAGCAGAGAACTTCGAAATAGAGATGTCGCCCAAGGGGCCTCTTACAGAATTCACTTATGTTCCCCCAAAACAGACAGCAGGTGCATAGGTTATTGCCACCCAGAGGGGCATTGATAGCCACAGGAAGACCACAACATCCACTTAATGAAAAATACTTTTGTCTTTTTAATCTTTTCCACCACTCTTTCTAACCCTGAGGAGCTGAAAAATAAGAGCGAGAAGCAGGGGAAGGGCAACTATAACCCCTTCCCACTCCAAATCCAGAGGCCATGAAGAGGTAGGTCCCAAATTGAATTTGAAATTCAAGTTTGAAGCTGGCCTAGACTTGACCAGCTTCCTTAATACCTGGACTTTACTAGCAAGCTCTGAGCTCTGCCATAGAGATCAGCAAAGGGAGATTTGACAGGACATGTTTGAAGACAAAAATGGAAGAAAGCATTAATACCATTCCTCTTCACCTACCATTTGCCCCTGCTGTCCAATAAGTTCAGTCTCCATCAGACTAAAGAGCAAATGTGATTCTCCATAGAAACTTTTAAATTTTTAAAAAATGCTTGCTTAGGATTCGGTTACTTTCGTCCATATCTTGTAGCTTCTCTTTCAACATGCTCAAAATCTTAGCTTACTATCAAAATCCTTGCTTGAGGATTTGTCCCCATATTATTAGACAGATTCAACCACCAAGAATGGCAGGGTCCTTTATACAGCCAGAGAGTCATTTTCACTCTTAAGTACTGCTTCCCTGACTTTCCTGGTCTTCAGAATTATATAGGAACTTTGGCTGTTGTTAAAAATATAGTTCCTGGGGGTGTTATGGACTGAACATTGTCCCCTCAAAACTCATACGTTGAAGCTCTAACCCACAATGTGATCGTATTGGGAGATGGGGTCTTTAGGGAGGTAATTAAAGTTAAATGAGGACATAAGGGTGGGGCCATAATAGGGGAGGACTGCTGTCCATATAAGAAGAGGAAGAGACACAAGTGATCTCTCTTTCTCCACAGGCGAAAGGAGAGGTCATGTGAGGACACAGCTAAGAGGCAGCCTTCTGCACGCCAGGAAGAATGCCTTCACCAGAAACTGAATGTGCAGGCATCTTCATCAGGGACTTCTAGCCCCCAGAACATGAGTAAGTAAATGTCTGTTGTTTAAGATACCCAGCCTGTGGCATTTTGCTATGGCAGCGTGGGCAAAGTAAGACAGGGGCTTCCCTCCGAAGTTCCTAATTACTAAGTCTGAGATGAGTCCCAAGAATCTGTGTGTGAGGGAGTGTGTGTGGGTGTGTGTGCATGTTTTCAGCATTTAAAATGCTTATTATGATCTGGTGAATTTCAGAGGCCCTACGTTTAAGGGATTTTTCTTATGACTATTTCTGCATGTACCTCTTTCTTTCAGAGTTCTCCTTCCTCCACCCTTTATGGACATTTCTCGATTTCAAGAAATATCTATTGATCCACCACCATTCTAGGTAATGAAAACATACCAGTGAGTAAAAAAAAAGACCTCGACATTCCTCCTCCCAGACCTTGACATTCTAATTGAGATAAAGACAATATTGAATGTCACATACATTTATTACTTAATGTCTAGTACTGATAAGCGCTATAAAGAAAGAAAAAGCAGATAAGCTGTTAGAGAGTGAAGCAGGGTGTAGCGTGGCTCTCTCTACAGGAGGTCAATTAAAACATCTCTGAGAAAATAACAACCGGGCCAGGACTTAGATGAAGTAAAAGAAGGCATGAGAAAGTGCTTGAGGAATAGCATTTCAGGCAGAGGAAAAGCAAATGCAGAACAGCTTGCCATCTGTTAGGGACAACTCAAGGGCAAGGATGGCTGAAGCCCAGGGATTGAGGAGGAGGGGGATGGGAGATGAGCTTGGCGATGATGGCAGGGGCCAGATCAGGTGCTACAAGGCCAAGGTAAGGAAGCTGGATGGTGTTGATCAGTAGAAAGGTATGATCTGATTTATTTCTATGTGGAAGAAAATGCTTTCTTGCTGTACAGGAGCAAGAGGGAATTCTGCATAGCCAGTCAGTAGGCTACTGTAATTCATAGTGTGGCTTAATTCCTAAATAAGAATTTCAATAAACAGTGAATTTAATATGATGTATTCACTAGGCATAACCATGTCCAAAAAACTCAGGAAATCCAAGGCCTCAATGTCTAACATTACCTAGAGCATCTTATATTTTTTTCTATTTAGCTTAAGATCGAATTTATAACCTTTTAATAATTCCTCTCCTTCAGTAGGAGACCCTAGATTTATGGCTGTTTCTTACGCAAGAAGGCACTTGGATCTTCCAGCCCTGCCTTCTGTTTCTGCCATCAGGGAAACATGCAAACAACTGATTTGATTTTCATAATGTTTTAGCAATCACGAGAGCAAATGCAAGGAACACATCGCCACCTAGTTCATATAAACTCCTTCAATATTTTCTAGTCACCTATTTAGGGGTTAGAAATAACTTCATTTGCATACAATGGAATTGCACCTATAAAAAATTTACCTATCTCCCAGCAGAACTTACCAATGATCTCAAACTCAGAGCTTCCAAATATCTGACCTTGAAGTGTTCATATCCTTTGCACAGAGCAACGTTATTTGAAGAAAGTGTTATTGTGTTTTAGATTGAGGTTTTAAAGTGATTTAATTACAGCCATAGAATGTTGGGTTTTATGTATCATATCGACAAATCCAAAACCATACTTCTGAATTTAACATTCCCTAAGGAGGCATGAAGAGCATACTGCCTGCTCTTTCTTTTGGCAAAAGCTTCACACTAGGTAAAAATGCTTCCAATGGTTTTTTTTTTTTTTTTTTTTTTTT
>NW_006796438.1:0-1137 GCF_000442215.2 Lipotes vexillifer | reverse complement strand
TATGATTTCAGTTTTCCTGAATTTTCCAAGACTTGACTTGTGACCCAAGGTGTGATCTATTCTTGAGAGCAGTCTGTGTGCAATCAAGAAGAAAGTATATTCTTCTACTTTCGGGTGGAATGTCCTAAAAATATCAGTTAAGTCTCTCTGGTCTATTGTGTCATTTAAAAGCTTGTGTTTCCTTATTTATTTTCTGCCTGTATGATGATCTGTCTGTTGGTGTAAGTGGGGTGTTAAAGTCCCCCACTATTATTGTGTTACTGTATTTTCCCTATTTTTTGGCTGTCAGCATTTGCCTTATGTATTGAGGTGCTCCTGTGTTGGGTACATAAGTATTTATAATTGTTATGGTTTCTTCTTGGATTGATCCCATCATTATACAGTGGTGTCCTTCCTTATGTCTTGTAACAGTCTTTATTTCAAAGTCTATTTTTTCTGATATGAGTATTGCTATTCCATCTTTCTTGTGATTTTCATTTGCATGGAATATCCTTTTCCATCCCTTCACTTTCAGTCTGTATGTGTCCCTGCGTCTGATATGGGTTTCTTGTAGACAGCATATATAAGGATCTTGTTTTTGTATCCATTCAGCCAGTGTGTGTCTTTTGTTTGTGGCATTTAATCCGTTTACATTCAAGGTGGTTATTGATATGTATGTTGCTATTACGATTTTCTTAATTGATTTGGGTTTGTTTTTGTGGGTGTTTTTCTTCTCTTGTGTCTCCCACTTAGAGAAGTTCCTTTAGCATTTGTTGTAAAGCTGGTTTGCTGGTGCTGAATTCTCGTAGCTTTTGCTTGTCTGTAAAGATTTTGATTTCTTCGGGCTTCCCTGGTGGCGCAACAGTTGAGAGTCCGCTTGCCGATGCAGGGGACATGGGTCCGTGCCCCGGTCCGGGAATCCCACGTGCTGCGGAGCGGCTGGGCCCGTGAGCCATGGCCGCTGAGCCTGCGCGTCCGGAGCCTGTGCTCCGCAATGGGAGAGGCCACAAGAGTGAGAGTCCTCGTACCGCCAAAAAAAAAAAAAAAACAGCTATGAAAACAAATCCTGTGGATGGAGACCTACATGGAAGATGAAAGAGTATAATAATGGCCAGGGTACATTACTCTGGCAGAAGCAGCAGCCCTTATGGAGGACAA
>NW_006796437.1:0-1564 GCF_000442215.2 Lipotes vexillifer | reverse complement strand
TTTGCCGTACACGGGCTTCTCACTGTTGTGGCCTCTCCCATTGCGGAGCACAGACTCCGGACGCGCAGGATCAGCGGCCATGGCTCACGGGCCCAGTCACTGCGTGGCATGTAGGATCTTCCCGGACCGGGGAATGAACCCGTGGCCCCTGCGTTAGCAGGCGGATTCTCAACCACTGTGCCACCAGGGAAGCCCTGATTTTGTCTTTCCTACATATCATTTTGTTGTTATATTTTTCAGAAATATGTCTGTAGTTATCACATTTCAAATCTATTATCATAGATTTTTTGGTATTACTCACTTGCTCTTAAAGATAACTCATATTGTCTGTAATTGTATCACCTTAAATTTTTATACTATTTTTGCCTTCTACTTTTTAAAAAATCAATCTTGACAAATACTGGGTATTAACTAATCTTTGCCTACAATTAATTTTTGGCTTTTTGGATTATCTCTTCTACTTTTGCTTTCAATTTTTTTCCCCTTAATTCTAATGTCTTTGGATTAATTTTTTGTTCTTTCTCCAATTTTTTTGAGTTGGATGATTAGCTCATATACTTTATATTCCTTCTTCCTTTTTTACTATAAGCATTTAAGAACATATAATAATAATAAATAATATTTTATAAGGATTTTAAAATACCACTATAATTTTATTATACAAACCTTGGATTTAGTATCATTTTATAATTATTACTATCTATGTATATATTTTCAAATTTTTATTAATGTAACATCTTAATTTGTGAGTTATTAAATGAAAAAATATGCCATATATTTGGAGAGTTGTTTCTTAATTCAATACTAATTCCACTGTGTGGAGAAAATGTGGTTTGTTCCTTTTACATTATATTTATGGTCATTACTAATATTTAAAATTAGCTTTAATCATATTATCTTATGCTTTGTATTTGTCTTATTTTCCTTATTTTGCTTCTAAAATTTTTCGTCTTATTTTTATTTTCTTAAATTCCATTTTTTCTTTTTTTCTGGAAATTATATTGCTAATCACATTTCTTCAGTGTGTGTTCTTAACCTTCTATCATGCACACTCAATGTCTAACAGTAATCATTGTAACTTTCTCTTCCCAAGCAATCTGTGGATCTTAGAACACTGCAACTCCAGTTCCATCTATCTTGCTTAAAATTTGTTTTCTAATATTTCAGGAAAATATTCAGGAATATTTTTTCCTGGAATTTTTAATTCCAAAAATAAAACATTATTTTTCTTGCTGTGGTCAATTATTTTCAATTTAAAACCTATTTACTAATTTATTTCTCACCATTTTCCCCCCCATCTCAGACCTTTATTCTAATATCATTTTCCTTCTTTCTAAAGTCTTCCCTAAAGGTTCCTTTTATGCCCATCTGTTAGTGGTAAACTTTCTCAGTTTTTATCCAGAAATGTTTTTGTTTGGTTTCTGAATGATTATTTAGCTCTGTGTAGAATTTTAGGTTTATAGTAATTTTATTTCAGTAATTTGAAGTTATTATTTCAGTGTCTTCTGGCTTCTACTCTGCTGTTGAGAAGACTAATCATTCCTTTTTTGTGGCTTATCTCTTT
>NW_006796436.1:0-1237 GCF_000442215.2 Lipotes vexillifer | reverse complement strand
GAAAGAGAATTACTGGGAAATAACATTAAGCATCTACTGTTGGCCAAGTACTATGCTAGGTGCTTGAAATTTTATTGTCTTCGAGTCCATGTAATAGATATTATCCCTATTTAGAGATGATTGAGAACAAGAGAAAACAAACTCAGAGAAGGTGTAGCCTGTCCTAGGTCAGTTTTTCAGTCAGAGATCATGACTGCAAGCAACAAAAATTGACTAGCCAACTCAAACAGAAAAGGAAATTTGGGGCAAGATATGGATAGCTCACAGAATATATGTGAAGCCTAGAACACGTGCATGAATCAGGATGGCAGAGTGAGGGTCAAGGCCACACCAGGAGGAGTCTGTTAGTCCAGTGACCACGCTGGACACTGGATGATGGCAGTTTGGCCAAAATGCATTTCAAACTCTGCCTGTGCCTTCATATCCCCATCTGAAATCCAAATTCCCAAGCGGTATCGTCTGAGGGTTAGTAGGCCATGTGCTCCTGACTCCTACCAAGAATCACTTGATTCAGGGGGTTCCAACATTGGTGGCCAGCAACCAATGAACTGGGAAACCAGACCAATGTTCCCAACCATCACACAGCTGGTGAGAGTGCAAGCAACTACAAAGGCAGGTCTTCCTGGCTCTGAATCATGTGCTCTTTCTGTCACCACCAGGGGTGAAGTCCAAAATATTAACAACTGGCAGGCCACTGATTCTGGCCAATCGGAATAGATGCCTCTACACACAAACAAAGCAAAATTAGAACACAGGGCACCCAGCTGCCCAGGCCTAAGGGCCTTACTCTTAGGACCATGCTTCCCAAACTTTTCCATAGAAAATGATAATACTTGGTGGCACGCTGGGGTAAGCTTGAGAGAGGGAGAGAGATGATCTAGACATATAAGAAGATATATCGTTTGGAGGAGAAAAGCCCATTACATTTTCTTTACATAATACTATTAGGATAAAAATAAAATAAAATCCCCCTGAACACCAGGCTTTTATTTTATTTAGTTATTTTAAAAATTTATTTTATTGTTTTGGCTGCGTTGTGTCTTTGTTGCTGCGCCCGGGCTTTCTCTAGTTGCAGTGAGCGGGGGCTACTTTTTTTATTTTTTTTTTTGTGGTACGTGGACCTCTCACTGTTGTGGCCTCTCCCGTTGCGGAGCACAGCAGGCTCAGCGGCCACGGCTCATGGGCCCAGCCGCTCCGCTGCATGTGGGATCTTCCCGGACCGGGGCACGAACCCGTG
>NW_006796434.1:0-305 GCF_000442215.2 Lipotes vexillifer | reverse complement strand
ATGGCCACTGAGCCTGTGCGTCCGGAGACTGTGCTCCGCAATGGGAGAGGCCACAACAGTGAGTGGCCCGCGTACCGAGAAAAAAAAAGACAACTAAAAATAGAACTACCATACAACCCAGCAGTCCCCCTACTGGGCATATACCCTGAGAAAACCATAATTCAAAGAGTCATGTATCAAAATGTTCATTGCACCTCTATTTACAATAGCCAGGACATGGAAGCAACCTATGTGTTCATCAGCAGATGAATGGATAAAGATGTGGCACATATATACAATGGAATATTACTCAGCCATGAAAAGAA
>NW_006796433.1:0-980 GCF_000442215.2 Lipotes vexillifer | reverse complement strand
CACTAGGCCACCAGGGAACTCCCTGTTTACTTTCTGTGTGAATGTTCCAGTCAGCTGATCTGACTCTTAACAAAAATAAATCCACCTTTTTGGTTTTGGTCTAATTGGAATTCGTTGAAGCTGTAGATAACTTTGGAAAGAATCATTCCCTTGATACTCTGGCTAATCTGCAGAGTGTATTTGTGAGCCTCCCAGTGTGATAATGGGGTGTGGCGTTCAGTCGTCACAGCTGCACTCAGCCCCCCTTCCCCATCTCCGTCTGCTGGACCAGCATCCCTCTGCTACATGTGCCTGTGATACTGGGACCTCTCCTTCCTCTGGCTTTTCTGATTGTTTGTACGTAGGGAGGCTATAGATTCTCATATATTAACTTTTTTTACTTTGTGACCTTACAGCATCTCTTGTTAATTTCACCTCCCCCTTTCCAGTTGTTTCTCTCTCATCTGTGTCGTCCTATACCTCTCGCCATGGCGCTGGCGGGGGCGCGGGGGGAGCGCAGCTAGTCGTCTTCCCAATTCAGCTGGGACAGCTTCCAGTGTTGAACTGTCGAGCGTAATGCTGGTTTTGGCTTCATGTACCGAAATGAACATGCGCATTCAAACGCCCCCATGTGTCTGTAGACGTGAACACATGCAGAATCGCGTTAAAGAGATGTCTGTCTGTGCCTGTGTTACTATGGATTTTTAAAACTGGAAAGCATATTAAATTATATTAACTACTTTCTGACTACGTGCAGAGAAGATGGAAAGTTTCCCCTTTGGACTTAGTGTCTTGGTGAGGTACATCGCAGATCAGTCCTAGAATCGACCATCTGACTGTGGCATACCGTTTGTATGCCCTGCTGTTTTATTTCCCACGGAGTTTTCATGTTTTGAGGAAAATGAGGCTTGCAAGGGGCATACTTAGAAATGTGGCTGGTTGAGAGTCCGCCTGCCGATGCAGGGGATATGGGTTCATGCCGCGGAGCGGCTGGGGCCGGG
>NW_006796432.1:1997701-2056726 GCF_000442215.2 Lipotes vexillifer | reverse complement strand
GGACTCTCAACAACTGCGCCACCAGGGAAGCCCCTGTAATAACTTTAAATGGAGTATAATCTATATAAATATTGAATCAATATGTTGTACACCTGAAACTAATATAATATTGTAAATCAACTATACTTCAATTTTAAAAAAAGGTTAATTTGTTCTACTACCAGGAGCCCAAGACTCAGGATAATATTCCCCCATGTTGTCCCCATCCTTGGCTTCTGGTCTCATGACTACTTCTTTAGAGAATAACTCTGTGCCTGAAGAACTTCTCTCAAATTCCAGTTAGTCTCTTAGCTTATGAGTGAATGAATGAATAAAAACTTTAAATACTATATCTATACATTTCTTGAACTTTTTTGACATTAATCTGCTTGAAGGGAGGGAACTAAACTAATTGTTTCCTTGTAGTATCTTCTAGCTCCAGGACTGTAGGATTATGTAAACAAACATGTAAAATGGATATATAGCCATGGGTCATTACTAAATTGCAGGGAGCTAAGAAACTATACAAGTTGAAAATATAAAAGAATAATTATAACGGTTGAATCCTCAGAGGTAAACAAGAGATAAAGGGATCAGAATATAGTCCTGGGCTGTACAATACAGTAGCCACTAGCTTCATGTGGTTAAATTAAAATTAAGATTAAATAAAATAGAGATTAAAAAAAATTAAATGAAATAAAAATTCAGTTCCTCAATCACATCAGCCACATTTCAAGTGCTCAGTAGCCACATATGACTAGCGGCTATAGAACTAAACAGTACATAAAATATTTTAATCATTGCAAACAGTTCTATTGACAGTACTTGTACAGACTGTAGTATCTAGTCTGGGATGCTGATAAGGGGGTCTCATCATATTAATTTTTCAAGGATTTCCTTACCGCACTTTGTCCTTACAACAAAAAAGAAAAAAAAGAGAGAAAAAAATTTAAAAGCATTCTATACTCCTGCCCTTTTCCAGCAGTATGTATCTAGAGCAAGGCTACAAAAAGCAAGAAGAGTATCTTCTTAAGAAGTCAGTCAAGTGAGAATTTAAGAGTATTGTAGCATTTTAGAGCTGGAAGAAGACATTAAAGATCACAAAGACCAGCACTTCATTTTTATGATGAAAAGTTGAGGCCCAAGAAAGGGAGATGACATGTCCAAGGACATACAGGAGATAAATGACAGAACTAGGTTTATAAGACAGATCTACTGATTCACTTTCAAATGCTCTTTTCACAGTGCTATAATACCATTTATTCATTCAACAAACATTTGCTGAGTTTCCCCATATACATGACAGTATACCACTTTCATTTGTTCTAGAACTGATCTGTAGGCTCTGGAAGAAGTATGTTGGGAGGATTTCCAGATTCATTTACTCCATGGTGCTCTTGAACAAAAATTCCCCTTCAAAAAGCCACAACAGAATGGATACTACAGAAATAAAAGGGCTAGAATATTTGTAAGATATGTATAGTAAGATTAAAATACATAAAGACATTTAAAGAAATGAAAATTGCTAACATCATAAAAATGTCTTCTGTTAAATCACTTAGTGATTTACTGAAAGAATCAGAAAAAAGAAACTAAGTGTACTATACAAAAGAATACTATTGAACAATAAAAAGGAATGAATTACTTAGACACACTACAATGAATGAACTTCAAAAGCATTATGCTAAATAAAATAAACCAGACACAGAGACTACATTTTGTATGATATATGAAATGTCTATATGAAATGTCCAGAAAAGGAAAATCTATAGAGACAGAAAATATATTAGTGGTTGCCTAGGGCAGGGTATGGAAAATGGATTAACAGTAAATGTGCATGAAGGATCTTATTGGGGCAAATAAAATATTCTGAAACTGATCTATGATGATAATTTTACAACCTGGTAAGTTTACTTTTAAAACCACTGAATTGTACACATGAAATAGGTGAACTATGTGACATGTAAGATATGCATACACAAAAAAGAATCCAGATGTACTGACTCACTGACTTTGTGTTCTCCTCTCTTTTTGTAATGCTAGACAGTGCCCAAAACTCTTTGTGAACCAAAGAAGGAAAGACAGTTGCTCCCTGGATCCATCTTGTTTTCTGATTACCACACATGAATTCCTCTGCCCTTCTTCACACCAATACCTGTTACCCACACATACCAAAGAAATACATCAGAGCAGATGAAACACCCTCCCTTTCCAATACCTGTAACCCAAATCCCATGTTAGCTGGCTGAGCACTTTCCCTAACTGCTCTCCAAGATCTTTTTCTTTACTCGAAAAATAATGACGGAATGGCATACAGCCAAGAAGGATTTCCCTTACTGAAAGGAACCAGGCAGGAATGGCAATACTATAAATAATATTTCCTATAATCAAATCCTGTTGGTGGTGGCAGTGATGGCAAGAGAGACGAGGAAGTCATGTCAACAGACTGGAAACTCCGCCAGTGCTGAGTGCTAACTGTTTGTCAAGGATGTATGGGTTTGTCTTAGCATACTGTTCATAACTATTAGCTCTGAATAAAACTTACCAGTGGAACTGTGCTCTGTCCACTCTGGTGGGGTTTCATCCTCAGCTCTTTGTACAGGTACCAGATGTAATTGACAGTGTAGAAAAATGAGGAAATGTAGAATATCTAGGTGAAAATCAAAACAGCCCATCATAACTGTCCCACTATGGCTTCCTTCAATTTTCTACATTATTTTCTGCTGTAAGAATCCTACCTACTGGTCTATTAGTAACTTACCATCTACTATCCATACCATGCAAAACAGGGCCAACTCTGGGAAACCTACCCAGGCCTAAAATATGTCCCAGCTTTCTTATTTTATCCCTTTGAATATTCAGAGGAACCACAGCATTATCCACCTCCTCTCACCCAACTGTTCTAATTTTATGAGGATATCATAGAATCTTCTTCTATTTTATTTTTTAATTGAAAAGGACATAAGAAGGGTACAAATGACCTTGTTTACATAACAGAAGTAGAGTCACACATATAGAAAACAAACTTATGGTTACCAGGGGATAAGGGGTGGGGGGAGGGATAAACTGGGAGATTGGAATTGACATATATACACTACTATATATAAAATATATAACTAATAAGGCCCTACTGAATAGCACAGGGAACTCTACTCAATACTCTGTAATGGCCTATATGGGAAAAGAATCTTAAAAAAGAGTGGCTATATGTATATGTATAACTGATTCACTTTGCTGTACACCTGAAACTAACACATTGTAAATTAACTATAATAAAAATTTTCAAAAAAGAAAAGGCCATAAGAATTTCCATTTCTAATAATGATAGCCTAGGCTGTCTTAACCAAACTTTCCAATCAAAAGAACTAAATATGCTGAATAAAATGTTTTTTAAATCTTTAAAAGAATCAAAGAGCTGACAAGATCACAATGAACCAGCAGCACAAAATCCAAGAGAAGGAATTTCTGCTTCCACCTTTGATGAAATAACATGAATAGAATTTGTCTTTCAGCCTTAAAAACTAAAAATTTTAGTGGCCATCATCAAAAAATGGCCATCATCAAAAAATCTAGAAACAATAAATGCTGGAGAGGGTGTGGAGAAAAGAACACTCTTTTGCACTGCTGGTGGGAATGTGAATTGGTTCAGCCACTATGGAGAACAGTATGGAGGTTCCTTAAAAAACTACAAATAGAACTACCATATGACCCAGCAATCCCACTACTAGGTATATACCCTGAGGAAACCAGAATTCAGAAAGAGTCATGTACCAAAATGTTCATTGCAGCTCTATTTACAATAGCCCGGAGATGGAAACAACCTAAGTGCCCGCCGTCGGATGAATGGATAAAGAAGATGTGGCACATATATACAATGGAATATTACTCAGCCATAAAAAGAAACGAAATTGAGCTATTTGTAATGAGGTGGATAGATCTAGAGTCTGTCATACAGAGTGAAGTAAGTCAGAAAGAGAAGGACAAATACCGTATGCTAACACATATATATGGAATTAAGGAAAAAAAAATGTTATGAAGAACCTAGGGGTAAAACAGGAATAAAGACAGAGACCTACTGGAGAACAGACTTGAGGATATGGGGAGGGGGAAGGGTGAGGTGTGTTAGGGCGAGAGAGAGACATGGACATATATATACTAACAAACGTAAGGTAGATAGCCAGTGGGAAGCAGCCGCATGGCACAGGGAAACCGGCTCGGTTCTTTGTGGCTGTCTGGAGGGGTGGGATAGGGAGGGTGGGAGGGAGGGAGACAAAGAGGGAAGAGATATGGGAACATATATATATGTATAACTGACTCATTCTGTTATAAAGCAGAAACTAACACACCATTGTAAAGCAATTATACCCCAATAAAGATGTTAAAAAAAAAAAAAAAAAACTAAAAATTGGACAAAATATATGAAAACACCCTGTTTTCAAACACTGGATAACATCATTACAGAACAGTAATCCCTGAAAGAAGAAAAACGAACAAATTGAGTTCATCAAGTTCCCCAGCTACCTGGCTAGGAAAAGTGAGTACAGTGATGGGGAATCCAAACAGAAACAAGCTGTCCTGGTGAGTTGAGGAGTCATTCCAGTGTTTGGGGAGGCCAAGGCAGCTAAAATGTGTGAAGCAAATTATCAGAGAAGAGGCAGAGTGCTCTGGAGATCTGCAGAGGTAGCTTCAAGTCTTTGATTAAGTATTGAGCTACACACATGGGAGAGAAAACCATGAAGAGAAGAGAAAGAAGCACCAGAAAGGAATAGGTGGAACAACCTCCAAAGGAATCCCTGAAGGAATAGTTTGTGTTCCCATCAGCCAGTGTGGAATGACTTCCTAATCCGTAGGCTGGAATGGCAGTACTGTAGAATAATAAGGTAGAATCATAAGAAGACTATTGCCTTACTACTGGGACCAAATTAGCTGTACATGAAATACTTCCCTAACTAAAGCTTGAAAGCAAGCCTTCAAAAAATAAAGGATCAAACAGACTCAGAGTTAACTATATATAAGACAAAATCCCCAAATTTAAAGGGGATTTATATATGTATATAAAATTTATGTATGTATATAAAACCTAATACCCAACAATGTTAAATCTAGAATGTCTGGTGTCTACTAAAATATTGTTAAGTCATGTAGATAAGCAGGAAATTATGGCCCATAACTAAGAGGAAAATTAATCAATAGAAATGGACCCAGATACAACATAGATTATAAAAATTAGGAGACAAAAATGTTAAAGGCACTATTGTAAATATACTCAATATGTCCAAGAAGGTAGAGGAAAGCATGAGCACAACACTGAGAAATGGAAGATATAAAAAAGATCCAAGTTGAAATTCTAGAGATTTTAGAAAAATTCTACGAAAATATAATATATGGAATTTAAAATATGGAAAATTAAAAACTGCAAAAAATTAGTAAACTTGAAGACACAGAAACTAAAATGAAACATCTAGAGAAAAAAGACTTTGAAAAAAAATGAACAAAACTTCAGTGAGCTGTGGAATACAAGTGGGCTAACACACCTGGGATTGGAATTCCAGAAGGAGTAGAGAGGAAGGGAGAAACAAAGAAAATATGTTTGAGGAAATAATAACCAAAAATTTTCCAAATATGATGAAAATATTAACCACCATGTCCAAGAAGCTTAACAAAACCAAACATAAGAAACATGAAGGGCTTCCCTGGTGGCGCAGTGCTTGAGAGTCCGCCTGCTGATGCAGGAGACGCGGGTTCGTGCCCCGTTTCGGGAAGATCCCACATGCCGCGGAGCGGCTGGGCCCGTGAGCCATGGCCACTGAGCCTGCGCGTCCGGAGCCTGTGCTCCGCAAATGGGAGAGGCCACAACAGTGAGAGGCCCGCATAACGCAAGGAAAAAAAAAAAAAAAAAAAAAAAAAAAAAGAAACATGAAGAAACCACACCAAGGCACAAGGTAATCATGAATATAGACGCAAAAATCCAAAAACAAAATATTAGCAAACCAAATTCAACAACACATAAAAAGAATCATACACCATGATCAAGCTGGATTTATTCCAGGGTCACAAAGATGGTTCAGCATATGCAAATCAATCAATGTGATACACCACATCAACAAAAGGAAAGGCTAAAACGACATGATCATCTCAATACATTCAGAAAAGAGCATTTGACAAAATTCAACATCAATTCATAATACAAATTCTCACCAAAGTGGGTATGGAGGTAAGATATCTCAACATAATAAAAGCTATTTACGACAAACCCATGACCAACATAATACTCAATGATGAAAAGCTGAAAGCCTTCTCACTAAATTCAGGAACAAGACAAGGATGCCTACTCTCACCACTTCTATTCAGCACAATATTGGAAGTCCTAGCCACAGAAATCAGACAAGAAAAAGAGATAAAATGTATACAGATTGGAGAGGAAGAGGTAAAACTGCCACTATCTGCACATGACATGATACTCTACAGAGAGAACCCTGAAGTCCCACACAAAAACTGTTAGAACTAGTAAGTGAATTCAGCAAGGTAGCGGAACACAAGAATATACAGAAATCTGTTGCATTTCTTTGCACTAACAATGAAATATCAGGAGAAGGTGAAAAAACAATCCCATTCTAAATTGTATCCAAAAAAAAATTACCTAGGAGATGAAAGACCAAGGAGATGAAAGGTGTATACACTGAAAACTACAAAACATTGATAAAGGAAACAGACGATGATTCAAAGAAATGGAAAAATATCCCATGTGCTTGGACTGGAAGGCTTAATATTGTTAAAATGGCCATACTACCCAAAGCAATCTACAGATTTAATGCAATCCCTACTAAAATAACCATCACATTTTTCACAGAACTAGAACAAATAATCCTTAAATTTATATGGAACCACAAAAGACCCAGAATTGCCAAAGCAATTCTGAGGAAAAAGAACAAAGCTGCAGGCATAATGCTTCCAGATTTCAGACTATACTACAAAGCTACAATAATCAAAACAGTGTAGTATTGGCACAAAAACAGACATATAGTACAATGGAACAGAACAGAGAGCCCAGAAATAAACCCACGCACCTAGAGCAAAAAGACACATAACATACATAGGTCAACTAACCTATGACAAAAGAGGCAAGAATATACAATGGAGAAAAGACAGTCTCTGTAACAAGTGGTGATGGGAAAGCTGGACAGCCACATGTAAATCAATGAAGTTAGAACACTCACTCACACCATATACAAAAACAAACTCAAAATGGTTTAAAGCCTACATATAAGACATGACACCATAAAAAGTCCTAGAAGAGAACATAGGCAAAACATTCTCTGACATAAATCATAACAATGTTTTCTTAGCTCAGTCTTCCAAGGCAATAGAAATAAAAACAAAAATAAACAAATGGGTCCTAATCAAACTTAAAAGCTTTTGTACAGCAAAGGAAACCATCAACAAAATGAAAAGACAACCTATGGAATAGGAGAAAATATTTGCAAATGATGCAATGAACAAGGGGTTAATATCCAAAATATACAAACAATTCATACAAATCAATATCAAAAAAAAAAAAAAATCAAACAACCCAATCAAAAGATGGGTAGAAGACCTGAATAGACATTTCTTTAAAGAGGACATGCAGATGGCCAAAAGGCACATGAAAACATGCTCAACATCACTAATTATTAGAGAAATGCAAATCAAAACCATAGTGAGGTATCACTTCACACCAATCATAATGATTATCATCAAAAAGTCTACAAATGAAAATGCTGTACAGGGTGTGGAGAAAAGGGAACCATCCTACATTGTTGATGGGAATATAAATTGGTACAGTCACTATGGAGAACAGTATGGAGGTTCCTTAAAAAACTAAAATTAGAGTTACCATATGATCCAGCAATCCTACTCCTGGGCATATACCCAGAGAAAACTCTAATTTAAAAAGATACATGCACCCCAATGTTCACAGTAGCACTATTTACAATAGCCAAGACATGGAAGCAACCTAAGTGTCCATCGACAGATGAATGGATAAAGATGTGGTTATACATACACAATGCAATATTATTCAGCCATAAAAAAGAATGAAATAATGCCATTTGCAGCAACACAGATGGACCTGGAGATTATCATACTAAGTGAAGTAAGTAAGGGAATTCCTTGGTGGTCCAGTGGTTAGGACTTGGTGTTTTCACTGTTGTGGCTTGGGTTCAAACCCTGGTTGGGGAACTAAGATCCTGCAAGCTGTTCTGCATGGCCAAAAATAAATAAATAGATAAGTGAAGTAAGTTAGACAACAAAAGATGAAACATTTATATACAGAATCTAAAAAAAATGATACAAATGAACTTATTTACAAAACAGAAACAGACTCATAGACATAGAAAACAAACTTATGGTTACCAAAGGGGAAAGGTGAGGGGGGGATGGATAAATTGGGAGTTTGGGATTGACATATACACACTACTGTATTTAAAACAGACAACCAACAAGGACCTACTGTATAGCACAGGGAACTCTGCTCAATATTCTGTAATAACCTAAATGGGAAAAGAATTTGAAAAAGAATAGATATATGTATATGTATAACTGAATCACTTTGCTGTACACCTGAAACTAACACAACACTAAATCAAAATAGTCCAATATAAAATGAAAACTTTTAAATAAAAATAAATTTAAAAAATAAAAATTAGGGCTTCCCTGGTGGCGCAGTGGTTGAGAGTCCACCTGCCGATGCAGGGGACATGGGTTCATGCCCCAGTCTGGGAAGATCCCACATGCCACAGAGTGGCTAGGCCCGTGAACCATGGCCACTGAGCCTGCATGTCCGTAGCCTGTGCTCCGCAACAGGAGAGGCCACAACAGTGAGAGGCCCACGTACCGGAAAAAAAAAAAAAAGATGGAAAAAAATAAAAATTAAAAAAAATGTTTTTAATTTTAAAAAGTTTTTAAAAAAGATGTGGTATATATACAAAGTAGTATTACTCAGCCATAAAAAAGAATGAAATATTGCCATTTGCAGCAACATAGATGAACCTAGAGAATATTATCCTTAGTGAAGTAAGTCAAAGAAAGACAAATATATATGATATCACTTATATGTGCAATCTAAAAATAACACAAATGAATCTGTACACAAAACATAAACAGACTCAGATATATGAAACAAACTTATGGTTACCAAAGAGAAGAGGGAATGGGGAGGGACAAATTAGGAGTATGGGGTTAACAAATACAATCTACTATACATAAAATAGATAAGCAACAAGGATTTTCCATATAGCACAGGGAATTATAGTCAATACCTCGTAATAATCTATAATGGAAAATCTGAAAAAACATATATACAGAACTGAATCACATTGCTGTACACCTAAAATTAACACAATATTGTAACTCAACTACACTTCAATTTAGGAACTTCCCTGGCAGTTCACTGGTTAAGACTCTGCACTCCCAGTGCAGGAGGCACAGGTTCACTCCCTGGTTGGGGAACTAAGATCCCACATGCCTCATGGCACGGCCAAATAAATTAATGAATTAAAAAAAAACTATACTTCAAATTAAAAAAGGGGACATCATAATCAAATCACTGAAAGTCAGGGTAAAACAGAAAACACCAAAAGTATCTAAAGCAAAAAGACACATTACATACATAGGAACAAAGATGAGAATGATAGCAGACACAATGCAGAAACAATCAGAAACAATGCAATCCAGAAAACATTAGGAGCAACATCTTTAAAATACTGAAAGGGAAAAAAAAATCTGTCAACCCAGAATTTTATACACAGTGAAAATACCTTCCAAACAAAAGACAAAAATAAGGACTTTTTCAGACAAACAAAAGCTGAGAGATTACACTGAAGCACACCATTACTATAAGAAATGTTAAAGGAAGTACTTTAGGGAAAAAATGTAATAACAGATAGAAATTTGGATCTACACAAAGGAATTAAGAGCATCAAAAATGTGAATCATTTGGTGCTTCCTCAAATAATTAAACATAAAATTACCGTATGATTCAACAACTCCACTCTTAGGTATATACCCAAAATAATTGGAAATAAGTATTCAATCACATGCACGTGCATGTATATAAAGGTGAAAAGATAGAAGCAGTGCAAATGTCCATAATCAGAAGAATAAGCAAATTATGATGTATACACACAGTGGAATATTATTCAGCCATAAAAAGGAATGAAGTACTGATACATGCTACAATGTAGACGATCCTTCAAGACATTATGCTAGGGCTTCCCTGGTGGTGCAGTGGTTAAGAAGCAGCCTGCCAATGCAGGAGACGTGGGATCAAGCCCTGGTCCAGGAAGACCCCCACATGCTGCGGAGCGACTAAGCAACAACTACTGAGCCTGCACTACAACTACTGAGCCTGCACTCTAGAGACCACGAGCCACAACTACTGAAGCCAATGCACCACAACTGCTGAAGCTCGTGTGCCTAGAGCCTGTGCTCCACAGAGAAGCCAACGCAATAAGAAGCCTGTGCACTGCAATGAAGATTAGCCCCCGCTTGCCGCAACTAAAGAAAGCCCACACATAGCAACGAAGACACAATGCAGCCAAAAATAAATAAATAAATTTATTTTAAGAAAAATCTTCCCTGTGTAAAAGAAAAAAAAAGACATTACGCTAAGTGAACAAAGCCAGACACAAAAGGTCACATTTGGAATGATTTTATTACTACATCAAATAATATAGAATAGATATAGCCATAGATACTAAATTCAGATTGGTGGTTCCCAAGTGTTGGGGGTAGGAAAGATGGGGAGAAACTGTTTAATGAGTAAGCTGCTTTACTTTGGAAGGACAGAAGTGTTTTGGAACTAGATAGAGATGGTGGTTGCACAACACTCTGAATGTACTAAATACTGCTAAACTGTTATTCACTTTAAAATGGTTAATTTCATGTTATGTGACTTTCACCTCAATAAATTATTTTTTAAAACTTTTGTGCATGAAAGGACATTATTAAGAAAGTGAAAAGACAACCTAAAGAATGGGAGAAAATATTTGCAATATTTTTACAATCCATATCTGATATGGATTTATTATTCAGAATGTATTTTAGGGCTTCCCTGGTGGCGCAGTGGTTGAGAGTCCGCCTGCCGATGCAGGGGACGCGGGTTCATGCCCCGGTCCGGGAAGATTCCACATGCCGCAGAGCGGCTGGGCCCGTGAGCCATGGCCGCTGGGCCTGCGCGTCCGGAGCCTGTGCTCCGCAACGGGAGAGGCCACAACAGTGAGAGGCCTGCGTACCTCAAAAAAACAACAACAAAAAAAACCAATATATTTTAAAAACTCTTACAACTCAACAACCAAAAGACAAAGCTGTGGTGTCACTCTACACAGCTCACCTCCCAATACACACCGAGAGTCCACACAGGCCTCCACCAGCTCTATGGAGCAAAGAGGGCCGAGAGCAGTGGAGGCTGGGAAAGTGATTGGCTGTGAGGGACAAAGGACACCTGCATCTGAGGCTGCATCTGAGTGGAGTCGCAGGCACTTATACAGGCAGCACATCAGACCTCTATCTGCACATGGGCCCCCCTTGCTTTGGCACTCCCCTCCTCAGAGGCAAGAGTCCTGGTGTGGGGAGAGAGAAAAATACACACTTAAAGGGAACAGAGTCCAACCCTCAGGGGTTCTGCTCCAGTAACTTGGGGTCAGACCCTGCCCCACGTAGGGTCATGATGGCCACTGAGCAGAGGGAAAGTCCTGCCTCACACAGTGCCAGTTCACGCCCCTCCATCTCCAGCCCCACCCTCTGCTGGGGTGATAGCTGCCAGCACACCCTGAGGAAAGATGTGACTTGCATACAAGTCAAATCCAGCTCTCCCACCAAAGGCACTGGACACACGCAGTCCGTATAGGGACACTCCCTCATAAGAGCACCCCTTCAAGACTGCAATAGGTAACTATTTCACCTAAATTCATAGAGGCAGAGAAAGTTACACAAATGAAAAAGCGGAAGAACTACTCTCAATTGAAAGAGAAAATCCCTGAAAAATGAAATAATGAAACAGAAAGAAACAATTTACCAGATAAAGAATTCAAAACATTGGTAATGAAATTACCAATGTTAACTGAATTAGGGAAAAGAACTGATGCAAACAGCATACATTTTAACAAGCAACTAGAAGATATAAAAAAGACCCAATCAGAAATGAATAATTCAATAGCTGAAATAAGAAACAACACACTAGAAGGGATGAATAGCAGACTAAGTGATACAGAAGAATGCATAAGTGATCTGGATGACAGAATAATGGAAATCATCCAATCGTAACAGCAGAAAGCAAAACAACTTTTTAAAAAATTAAAGCAACTCAAGAGATCTCTGGGATAACATTAAGCATACCAACATTCACATTATAAGGGATCCCAGAAGGAGAAGAGGGAGTGAAGGGGATCTAAAATGTAATTAAGGAAATTATGGCTAAAAACTTCCCAAACCTGAAGAAGGAAACAGACACCCAGGTACAGGAAGCACAGAGGGTCCCAAACAAGATCAACTCAAACAGACTCACAACAAGACATATCATAATTAAAATGGCAAAAGTTAAAGATAATACTAAAGGCAACAAGAGAAAAACAAAAAGTCATACACAAGTGAATCCCCATAAGGCTAAGAGCTGATTTCTCTGCAGCAACTTTACAGGCCAGAAGGGAGTGGCATGATTATTCAAAGTGCTGAAAGGAAAAAACCTGCAACCGAGGATACTCTACCCAGCAAGACTATCATTTAGAATAGAAGGAGACAAAGAATCTCTCAGATAAGCTAAAACTAAAACAGTTCATCAATATTAAACCTACCCTAAAAGAAATGTTGAACGGTCTTCTCTAAGTGGAAAAGAAATAAGAATCTACAGGAAAGGGGAAATCCCACTAGGAAAGGCAAATATATATATGGTAAGGGCTGGGGATCAACCATAAAATAAGCCAGTATGTAGAATAAAAGATAAAAAATTGTAAAAGTGACTATGACTACAATAAATAGATAAGGGATAAGCATGAAGATGTAAAATATGGCATCAAAAACACAAAATGTGGGGGAGGGGAGTAAAAAATGTAAATATTTTAGAATGTGTTTGAACTTAAAAATTACCAGTTTAAAACAAGTTGATATAATTATAGGTCAAAATATATGAGTCCCATGGTAACCACAAATCAAAAACCTACAATAGATACACAAAAACTAAGAAGAAAGAAACACAAGTATACTTCTAAAGAAAATCATCAAACATAGGGGAAGAAACTAAAAGAAGAAATGAACAAAGAAGAACTATAAAAACAATGAGAAAACAAACAATAAAACAGCAATAAGTACATATCTATTAAAAATTACTTTAAATGTCAAGAGACTAAATACTCCAATCAAAAGACATAGTGTGGCTGACTGGATGAAAAAAACAAGACCCTTCAATATGCTGCCTACAAGAGACTTCACTTCAGGGCTAAAGACACATACAGACTGAAAATGACAGAATGGAAAAAGATATTTCAAGCAAATGGAAACAACCAGAAAGCAGAGGTAGCAATACTCATATCAGACTAAATAGACTTTTAAAACATAGGCTATAATAAAAGACAAAGAAGGGAATTATATAATAATAAAGGGATCAACAGAGAGGAGGCTACTACACTCATTAACATATATGCACCCAATACAGAAGTGTCTAAATATATAAAGCAAATACTAACAGACATAAAGAAAGAAACTGACAATAATAAGTAGGGGACTTTAACACCCCATTTACATCAATGGACAGATCATCTAGATAGAAAATCAATAAGGCAACAATAGACTAGTTGGACTTAGATATCAACATGCCGTTACACCCCAAAACAGCAGAACAGACATTCTTTTCAAGGGCACATGGAATGTTCTACAGGATAGATCACATGCTACACCACAAAACAAGACTCAACAAATTTAAGAGGATAAAAATTATATCAAGCATTTTTTCTGACCACAAAAGTATGCTAAATACATTAAAGGGATCATACACCATGATCAAGTGAGATTTATCCCAAGATGCAAAGATGGTTCAATATCGGCAAATCAATCAGTGTGATACATCACATTAACAAATTGAAGAACAAAAATCATGTGACAGGGGCTTCCCTGGTGGCACAGTGGTTAAGAATCTGCCTGCCAATGCAGGGGACATGGGTTTGAGCCCTGGTCCTGGAAGATCCCACATACCACGGAGCAACTAAGCCCGTGGCCACAATTACTGAGCCTGTGCTCTGGAGCCTGTGAGCCACAACTACTGAGCCTGCATGCCACAACTACTGAAGCCTGCACGCCTACAGCCCATGCTCTGCAACAAGAGAAGCCACTGCAGTGAGAAGCCCGCACACCACAATGAAGAGTAGCCCCCGACTGCCACAACTACAGAAAGCCTGCACACAGCAGTGAAGACCCAATGCAGCCAAAAATAAATAAATAAAATAATAAATTTATAAAAGAAAAAAGATCATGTGACAATCTCAACATATGCAGAAAAAGCTTCTGACAAAATTCAACATTCATTTATGATAAAAACTCTTAACAAAGTGAGTACAGAAGGAACATATCTCAACATTATAAAGACCATTTATGACAAACCAACAGCAGCATCACACCCAACAGTGAAAAGCTGAACGCATTTCCTCTAAGATCAACAACAAGACAAGAATGCCCACTCTTGTCACTTCTATTCAACATAGTATTGGAAGTCCTAGCCACAGCAATCAGACATGAAAAAGAAATAAAAGAGAAAAGGAATCCAAATTGGAAAGGAAGAATTAAAACTGCCACTGTTTGCAGATGACATGACACTATGCATAGAAATCCTATAGACACCACCAAAAGACTACTAGAACTCATAAATCAACTCCATACATTTTCAGGATACATAATTAATATGCAGAAATCTGTTGCATTTCTATACACTAACAATGAAGTACTAGAAAGAGAAATTAAGAAAACAATCCCACATACAATAGCCTCAAAAAGAATAAAATACCTGGTAATAAAATCTAATCATGGAGGTAAAAGACCAGTATTTGGAAAACTTTAAGACATTGATGAAAGAAACTAAAGATGACACAGATGGAAAAATATCCCATGTTCATGGATTGGAAGAATTACTGTTAAAAAGAACATAGTACCCAAGGCACTCTACAGATTCAATGCAATCCCTATCAAAATACCAATGGTATTTTTCATAGAACTAGAATAAATAATTTAAAACTTTGTATGGAAACACAAAAGCCCTTTAATAGACAGAACAATCTTGAGAAAGAAGAACAAAGCAGGAGGAATCATGATCCCTGACTTCATATTACACTACAAAGCTACAGTCCCCAAAACAGTATAGTACTGGCATAAAAATAGATACACAGATCAATGGAACAGGACAGAAAGCCCAGAAATAAACCCATGCACTTATGGTCAATTAATCTACAACAAAGAAGGCAAGAATATACAATGGAGAAAAGACAGTCTCTTCAATAAGTGGTGCTGGGAAAACCAGACAGCTACATGTAAATCAAATTAGAACATTCCCTAACACCATATACAAGAATAAATTCAAAATGCATTAAAGACCTAAATGTAAGACCGGATAATATAAAACTAGAGGAAAACATAGGCAGAACATCCCTTGACATAAACACAGCAATATTTTTTTGGATCCTTTTCCTAAATAAAGGAAATAAAAGCAAAATAAACAAATGGAACCTAATTAAACTTAAAAGCTTTTGCACAGCAAAGGAAACCATCACCAAAACAAAAAGACAACCTACAGAACGGGAGAAAACATTTGCGAATGATGTGACTGATAAGGGATTAATATCCAACATACATAAACAGCTCACACAATTCAACATCAAAAAAACAAATAACCTGATTAAAAATGGGCAGAAGAACTGAATAGACATTTTTCCAAAGAGGAAATGCAGATGGCCAACAGAAACATGAAAAGGTGTTCAACATTGCTAGTCATCAGGGAAATGAAAATCAAAACCACCATTAGAGAGGAGCTTCAAGATGGCGGAAGAGTAAGATGTGGAGATCACCTTTCTCCCCACAAATACATCAGAAATACATCTACATGTGGGACAACTCCTACAGAACACCTACTGAACGCTAGCAGAAGACCTCAGACCTCCCAAAAGGCAAGAAACTCCCTACCAGGGTAGGGCAAAAGAAAAAAGGAAAAACAGAAACAAAAGAATAGGGATGGGACCTGCACCAGTGGGAGGCAGCTGTGAAGGAGGAAAGGTTTCCACACACTAGGAAGCCCCTTCGCAGGCGGAGACTGCAGGTGGTGGAGGGGGGAAGCTTTGGAGCCACGGAGGAGAGTGCAGCAACAAGGGTGTAGAGGGCAAAGCGGAGAGATTCCCACACAAAGGATAGGTGCTGACCAGCACTCACCAGCCTGAAAGGCTTGTCTGCTCACCCGCCGGGACGGGTGGGGGCTGGGAGCTGAGGCTCGGGCTTCAGTCGGATCCCAGGGAAAGGACTGGGGTTGGCTGCGTGAACACAGCCTGAAGGGGGCTAGTGTGCCACAGCTAGCTGGGAGGGAGTCAGGGAAAAAGTCTGGAGCTGCTGAAGAGACAGGAGACTTTTTCTTGCCTCTTTGTTTCCTGGTGCGTGAGGAGAGGGGATTCAGAGCACCGCTTAAAGGAGCTCCAGAGACGGGCACGAGCCGCAGCTATCAGCGTGGACCTCAGAGACGGGCATGGGACGCTAAGGCTGCTGCTGCAGTCACCAAGAAGCCTGTGTACAAACACAGGTCACTCTCCACACCTCCCCTCCCGAGAGCCTGTGCAGCCCGCCACTGCCAGGGTCCCATGATCCAGGGACAACTTCCCCGGGAGAACGCACGGCACGCCTCAGCGTGCTGCAATGTCATGCCAGCCTCTGCCACTGCAGGCTCGCCCCGCATCCATACCCCTGCCTCCCCCCAGCCTGAGTGAGCCAGAGACCCCAGATCAGCTGCTCCTTTAACCCCATCCTGTCTGAGCGAAGAACAGACGCCCTCAGGCGACCTACACACCGAGGCGGGTCCAAATCCAAAGCTGAACCCCAGGAGCTGAGCGAACAAAGAAGAGAAAGGGAAACTTCTCCCAGCAGCCTCAGGAGCAGCGGATTAAATCTCCACAATCAACTTGATGTACCCTGACTCTGTGGAATACCTGAATAGACAATGAATCATCCCAAAGTGAGGAGGTGGACTTTAGGAGCAACGATATATATATATTTTTCCCTTTTTCTCTTTTTGTGAGTGTGTATGTGTATGCTTCTGTGTGTGATTTTGTCTGTATAGCTTTGCTTTTACCATTTGGCCTAGGGTTCTGTCTGTCTGGTTTGCTTTGGTTTTTTTTACTTAAAAATATTTTTTTCTTACTAATTATTTTTTTAATAACTTTATTTTATCTTCTTTCTCTCTTTTTTTCTTTTCTTTCTCCCTTTTATTCTGAGCCATGTGGAGGACAGGCTCTTGGTGCTCCAGCCAGGCGTCAGGGCTGTGCCACTGCAGTGGGAGAGCCAAGTTCAGGACACTGGTCCACAAGAGACCTCCCAGCTACACATAATATCATATGGCAAAAATCTCCCAGAGATCTCCATCTCAATGCCAAGACCCAGCTCCACTCAATGACCAGCAAGCTCCAGTGCTGGACACCCTATGCCAAACAACTAGGAAGAGAGGAACACAACCCCATCCATTAGCACAGAGGCTGCCTAAATCATAATAAGGCCACAGACACTCCAAAACACACCACCAGACGTGGACCTGCCCAACAGAAAGACAAGATCCAGCCTCATCCACCAGAACACAGGCACTAGTGCCCTCCACCAGGAAGCCTACACAACCCACTGAACCAACCTAAGCCACTGGGGACAGGCACCAAAAACAACAGGAACTATGAACCTGCAGCCTGCAAAAAGGAGACCACAAACACAGTAAGTTAAGCAAAATGAGAAGACAGAGAAACACACAGCAGATGAAGGAGCAAGGCAAAAACCCACCAGACCTAACAAATGAAGAGGAAATAGGCAGTCTACCTGAAAAAGAATTCAGAATGATGACAGTAAAGATGATCCAAAATCTTGGAAATAGAATGGAGAAAATTTTTAGAATGAAGAAACGTTTAACAAGGACCTAGAAGAACTAAAGAGCAAACAAACAGTGATGAACAACACAATAAGTGAAATTAAATATTCTCTAGAAGGGATCAATAGCAGAATAACTAAGGCAGAAGAACGGATAAGTGACCTGGAAAATAAAATAGTGGAAATAACGACTACAGAACAGAATAAAGAAAAAAGAATGAAAAGAATTGAGGACAGTCTCAGAGACCTCTAGGACAACATTAAACGCACCAACATTCAAATTATAGGGGTCCCAGAAGAAGAGAAAAAGAAAGGGACTGAGAAAATATTTGAAGAGATTATAGTTGAAAACTTCCCTAATACGGGAAATGAAATAGTTAATTAAGTCCAGGAAGTACAGAGTCCCAACAGGATAAATCCAAGGAGAAACACGCCAAGACACATATTAATCAAACTATCAAAAATTAAATACAAAGAACAAATATTAAAAGCAGCAAGGGAAAAAAACCAAGTAACACATAAGGGAATCCCCATAAGGTTAACAGCTGATCTTTCAGCAGAAACTCTGCAAGCCAGAAGGGAGTGGCAGGACATATTTAAAGTGATGAAAGGGAAAAACCTACAACCAAGATGACTCTACCCAGCAAGGATCTCATTCAGATTTGATGGAGAAATTAAAACCTTTACAGACAAGCAAAAGCTAAGAGAATTCAGCACCACCAAACCAGCTTTACAACAAGTGCTAAAGGAACTTCTCTAGGCAGGAAACACAAGAGAAGGAAAAGACCTACAATAACAAACCCAAAACAATTAAGAAAATGGGAATAGGAACATACATATTGATAATTACCTTAACTGTAAATGGATTAAATGCTCCCACCAAAAGACATAGACTGGCTGAATGGATACAAAAACAAGACCCGTATATATGCTGTCTACAAGAGACCCACTTCAGACCTAGGGACACATACAGACTGAAAGTGAGAGGATGGAAAAAGATATTCCATGCAAATGGAAATCAAAAGAAAGCTGGAGTAGCAAATCTCATATCAGACAAAATAGACTTTAAAACAAAGACTATTACAAGAGACAAAGAAGGACACTACATAATGATCAAGGGATCAATCCAAGAAAAAGATATAACAATTGTAAATATTTATGTACCCAACATAGGAGCACCTCAATAAATAAGGCAAATACTACCAGACATAAAAGGGGAAATTGAGAGTAACACAATCATAGTAGGGGACTTTTAACACCCCACTGTCACCAATGGACATATCATCCAAAAAAAGAAAATAAATAAACACAAGCTTTAAAGGATACTTTAAACAAGATGGACTTAATTGATATTTATAGGACATTCCATCCAAAAACAACAGAATACATATTCTTCTCAAGTGCTCATGGAACATTCTCCAGGATAGATCATATCTTGGGTCACAAATTAAGCCTTGGTAAATTTAAGAAAATTGAAGTCGTATCAAGTGTCCTTTCCAACCACAACGCTGAGACTAGATATCAATTACAAGAAAAAATTCTGTAAGAAATACAAACACATGGAGGCTAAACAACACACTACTTAATAACCAAGAGATCACTGAAGAAATCAAAGAGGAAATCAAAAAATAACTAGAAACAAATGACAATGAAAACACAACGACCCAAAACCTATGGGATGCAGCAAAAGCAGTTCTAAGAGGGAAGTTTATAGCAATATAATCCTGTCTTAAGAAGCAAGAAACATCTCAAATAAACAACCTAACCTTACACCTAAAGCAACTAGAGAAAGAAGAACAAAAACCCCCCAGTTAGCAGAAGGAAAGAAATCATAAAGATCAGAAATAAATGAAAAAGAAATGAAGGAAACGATAGCAAAGATCAATAAAACTAAAAGCTGGTTATTTAAGAAGATAAAATTGATAAACCATTAGCCAGACTTATCAAGAAAAAAGAGGGAGAAGACTCAAATCAATAGAATTAGAAATGAAAAAGGAGAAGTAACAACTGACACTGCAGAAGTACAAAGGATCATGAGAGATCCTTTGTACAAGAGAGATCCTTTGAGATCCTAGATACAAGCAACTATATGCCAATAAAATGGACAATCTGGAAGAAATGGACAAATTCTTAGAAACGCACAACCTTTCGAGACTGAACCAGGAGAAATAGAAAACATAAACAGACAATCACAAGCACTGAAATTGAAACTGTGATTAAAAATCTTCCAACAAACAAAAGCCCAGGACCAGATGGCTTCACAGGAGAATTCTATCAAACATTTAGAGAAGAGCTAACACCTATCCTTCTCAAACTCTTCCAAAATAGAGCAGAGGGAGGAACACTCCAAAACTCATTCTACGAGGCCACCATCACCCTGATACCAAAACCAGACAAAGATGTCACAAAGAAAAAAAACCACAGGCCAATATCACTGATGAATATAGATGCAAAAATCCTCAACAAAATACTAGCGAACAGAATCCAACAGCACATTAAAAGGATCATACACTATGATCAAGTGGGGTTTATCCCAGGAATGCAAGGATTCTTCAATATATGCAAATCAATCAATGTGATACACCATATTAACAAACTGAAGGAGAAAAACCATATGATCATCACAATAGATGCAGAGAAAGCTTTCGACAAAATCCAACACCCATTTATGATAAAAACCCTCCAGAACGTAGGCATAGAGGGAACTTACCTCAACACAATATAGGCCATATATGACAAACCCACAGCCAACATCCTCCTCAGTGGTGAAAAACTGAAACTGAAACCACTAAGGTCAGGAAAAAGACAAGGTTGCCCACTCTCACCACTATTATTTAATATAATTTTGGAAGTTTTAGCCACAGCAATCAGAGAAGAAAAAGAAATAAAAGGAATCCAAACTGGAAAAGAAGAAGTAAAGCCGTCACTGTTTGCAGATGACATGATATTATACGTACAGAATCCTAAAGATGCTACCTGAAGACTACTAGAGCTAATCAATGAATTTGGTAAAGTAGCAGGATACAAAATTAATGTACAGAAATCTCTTGCATTCCTATATACTAATGATGAAAAATCTGAAAGTGAAATTAAGAAAACACTCACATTTACCACTGCAACAAAAAGAACAAAATATCTAGGAATAAACCTACCTAAGGAGACAAAAGACCTGTATGCAGAAAATTATAAGACACTGATGAAAGAAATTAAAGATGATATAAATAGATAGAGAGATATACCATGTTCTTGGATTGGAAGAATCAATATTGTGAAAATGACTCTACTACCCAAAGCAATCTACAGATTCAATGCAATCCCTATCAAACTACCAGTGGCATTTTTCACAGAACTAGAACAAAATTTTTCACAATTTGTATGGAAATATAAAAGACCCCGAATAGCTAAAGCAATCTTGAGAAAGAAAAACGGAGCTGGAGGAATCAGGCTCCCTGACTTCAGAGAATACTACAAAGCTACAGTAATCAAGATAGTATGGTACTGGTTCAGAAACAGAAATGTAGATCAATGGAACAGGATAGAAAGCCCAGAGATAAACCCACACACATATAGTTACCTTATCTTTGATAAAGGAGGCAAGAACATAAAATGGAGAAAAGACAGTCTCTTCAATAAGTGGTGCTGGGAAAACTGGACAGCTACATGTAAAAGAATAAAATTAGAACAGTCCCTAACACCATACACAAAAATAAACTCAAAATGGATTAAAGACCTAAATGTAAGGCCAGAAACTATCAAACTCTTAGAGGAAAACATAGGCAGAACACTCTATGACATAAATCACAGCAAGATCCTTTTTGACACACCTCCTAGACAAATGGAAATAAAAACAAAAATAAACAAATGGGACCTAATGAAACTTAAAAGCTTTTGCACAGCAAAGAAAACCATAAAAAAGTCCAAAAGACAACCCTCAGAATGGGAGAAAATATTTGCAAATGAAGCAACTGACAAAGGAGTAATCTCCAAAATTTACAAGCAGCTCATGCAGCTTAATATCAAAAAACCAAACAACCCAGTCCAAAAATGGGCAGAAGACCTAAACAGACATTTCTCCAAAGAAGATATACAGATTGCCAACAAACACATGAAAGAATGCACAACATCATTAATCATTAGAGAAATGCAAATCAAAACTAAAATGAGGTATCATCTCACACCGGTCAGAATGGCCATCATCAAAAAATCTACAAAGAATAAATGCTGGAGAGGGTGTGGAGAAAAGGGAACCCTCTTGCATTGTTGGTTGGAATGTAAATTGATACAGCCACTATGGAGAACAGTATGGAGGTTCCTTAAAAAACTAAAAATAGAACTACCATACAACCCAGCAATCCCACTACTGGGCATATACCCTGAGAAAACCATAATTCAAAAAGAGTCATGTACCAAAATGTTCATTGCTACTCTATTTACAATAGCCAGGACATGGAAGCAACCTACGTGTCCATCAACAGATGAATGGATAAAGAAGATGTGGCACATATATATAATGGAATATTACTCAGCCATAAAAATGAAAGAAACTGAGTTATCTGTAGTGAGGTGGATGGACTGAGAGACTGTCATTCAGAGTGAGGTAAGTCAGAAAGAGAAAAACAAATACCGTATGCTAACACATATATATGGAATCTAAAAGAAAAAAAAATGGTCATGAAGAACCTAGGGGCAAGATGGGAATAAAGATGCACACCTAGTAGAGAATGGACGTGAGGATACGGGGAGGGGGAAGGGTAAGCTGGGACAAAGTGAGAGAGTGGCATGGACATATATACACTACCAAACGTACAATAGGTAGCTAGTGGGAAGCAGCCAAATAGCACAGGGAGATCAGCTCGGTGCTTTGTGACCACACAGAGGGGTGGGATAGGGAGGGTGGGAGGGAGGGAGATGCAAGAGGGAAGAGATATGGGGACATGTGTATATGTATAACTGATTCACTTTGTTATAAAGCAGAAACTAACACACCATTGTAAAGCAATTATATTTCAATAAAGATGTTAAAAAAATACCATTAGATTTCACCTCATACCTGTCAGAATGGCTATTAACAAAAAGTCAACAACAAATTTTGGCGAAGATGTGGAGAAAAGGGTACCCTTGTACACTGTTGGTGGGAATGAAAATTGATGCAGCCGCTATGGAGAACAGTAGGGAGGTTTCTCAAAAAACTAAAAATGGAACTGCCATACGACCCAACAATTCCATTCCTGGGTACATATCTGAAAAAAACAAAAACACTAATTTGAAAAGATATATGCAATGCAATGTTCATATCAGCATTATTTACAATTCCCAAGACATAGAAACAACCTCAAAGCCCATCAGCAGATGAATGGATAAAGAAGAAATAGTATCTATATACAATGGAATACTGCTCAGCCATAAAAAAGAATAAAATTTTGCCATTTGCAGTAACATGGATGGACTTGGACAGCATTATGCTAAGTGAAATAAGTCAGACAGAGAAAGACAAATACTGTAAGATATGTGAATTCTAAAAATACAACAAACTAGTGAATATAACTAAAAAGAAGCAGACTCACAGATATAGAGAACAAACTAGTGTTTACTAGTGGGTGGGGGCAATATAGGGATGAAGGAGTCGGAGGTACAACTATTGGGTATAAGATAGGCTCAAGGATGTATTGTACAACACAGGGAATATAGCCAATATTTTATAATAACTGTGAATGGTAACCTTTAAAAATTGCATAAAAAATAAAATAAGTAAATTAACTGCAAAGAAAAAAAAGATTCTGAACATCACTGAGATCACTCAACAACACTGAACATCATCTGAGAAATACAAAATCAAACCACCATGATATATCACCTCCCACCCATCAGAATGACTATTATCAAAATGACAAGAAATAACAAGTGTTGTAGAGGATGTGGAGAAAATGAACTCTAGTGCACTGTTGGTGGGAATGTAAACTGGTGTAGCCACTGTGGAAAACAGTAAGAAGGTTCCTCAAAAAAACTAAAATTTGGGCTTCCCTGGTGGCGCAGTGGTTGAGAGTCCGCCTGCCGACGCAGGGGACATGGGTTTGTGCCCCAGTCTGGGAAGATCCCACATGCCGCGGAGCGGCTGGGCCCGTGAGCCATGGCCGCTGAGCCTGCGCGTCTGGAGCCTGTGCTCCGCGACGGGAGAGGCCGCAACAGTGAGAGGCCCACGTACCGCAAAAGAAAAATAATAATAAAATAAAACTAAAAATTGAACTACCTTATGATCCAGCAATTCCACTTCTGGGTATTTTTTGAATACAACAAAAACACTAACTCAAAAAGATATATACACACATATGTTCACTGCAGCATTACTTACAACAGGCAAGATATGGAAGCAACCTACATGTCTATGGATAAAGAAAACATAGTGTCTGTGCATGTGTGTGTGTGTGTGTGTGTGTGTGTGTGTGTATGGAATATTACTTGGCTATAAAAAAGAATGAAATCTTACCATTTGCTACAACATGGATGGACCTAGAGGGTATTATGGTAGGTGAAATAAGTCAGACAGACAAGGACAAGTACTGAATGACTTCACTTATATGTAGATTCTAAAAAAAAAAACAAATGAACAAACATAACAAAACAGAAACAGAGTCACAGATACAGAGAACAAGCTGGTGGTTGACAGAGTGGAGAGATGTTGGGGGATGAGTGAAATAGGGGAGGGAGATTAAGTGGTACAAACTTCCAGTTGCAAAATAAATGAATCTCGGGGTGAAGTGTACAGCATGGGGAATATAGTCAATAATAATGTAATATCTTTGTGTGGTGACAAATGGTAACTAGACTTATCATGGTGATCATTTTGTAAAGTATAGAAATGTAGAATCACTATCTTGTGCATCAGGAACTAACATAGCGTTTGTAAGTAAATAATGCTTCAAAAACAAAGTCATAGAAAAAGAGATCAGATTTGTGGTTACCAGAGGCGGGGGTGGGAGGAGGGGGAATTGATGAAAGTGGTCAAAAGGTACAAACTTCCAGTTATAAGATAAATAAGTACTAGAAACTTAAAGTACAACATGATAAATATAATTAAAACTGCTGAATGGGGCTTCCCTGGTGGCGCAGTGGTTAAGAATCCACCTGCCAATGCAGGGGACACAGGTTCGAGCCTTGGTCCGGGAAGATCCCACATGCTGCGGAGCAACTAAGCCCGTGCACCACAAGTACTGAACCTGAGCTCTAGAGCCCACAAGCCACAACTACTGAGCCCGTACTCTGCAACAAGAGAAGCCACCACAATAAGAAGCCTGCACATTGCAACAAAGAGTAGCCCCTGCTTGCTGCAACTAGAGAAAGCCCATGTGCAGCAACAAAGACCTAACGCAGCCAAAAATAAATAAATTAATTAAAACAAACAAACAAACAAAAAAACTGCTGTACGTTATATATAAAAGTTGGTAAGAGTAAATCCTAAGTGTTCTCATCTCAAGGAAAACTTTTTTCTTTTTATTTTTATCTACATGTGATGATGGATGTCCACTAAACTTATTACAGTAATAAATTCCTGATTTATTTAAGTCAAATCATTATTCTGTACACCTTAAACTTACACAGTGCTATTATGTCAATTATATCTCAATAAAACTGGAAGAAAAAAGTTTGTCTCCTATTGACAGCAAATAGTTGGATCTCTGACTCGATTCAATTGTTTAATCCGTTCACATTTAATATTATTATTGATATAGTTATATTTTATCTGATATTTGCCGTTTATTTTCTATTTATCTCATGTCAACGTTCTCCTTTGTTTCTCCTTTATTACCTCGTTTTTGCTTAAGTGAATATTTTCTAGTGAGCCATTTGAGTTCTTTAATTTTTTTTTTTTTTTTTTTTTTTGTGGTACACGGGCCTCTCACTGTTGTGGCCTCTCCCGTTGTGGAGCACAGGCTCTGGACGGGCAGGCTCAGCGGCCATGGCTCATGGGCCCTGCCGCTCCGTGGCATGTGGGATCTTCCCGGATTGGGGCATGCACCCATGTCCCCTGCATCGGCAGGCGGACTCTCAACCACTGTGCCACCAGGGAAGCCTAATTATTTTTTTTTAAACATCTTTATTGGAGTATAATTGCTTTACAATGGTGTGTTAGTTCCTGCTTTATAACAAAGTGAGTCAGCCATATATATACATATATCCCCATATCTCCTCCCTCTTGCGTCTCCCTCCCACCCTCCCTATCCCACCACTCTAGTTGATCACAAAGCAACGAGCTGATCTCCCTGTGCTATGCGGCTGCTTCCCACTAGCTATCTATTTTACATTTGGTAGTATATATTAGTCCATGCCACTCTCTCACTTTAATTATTTTAAACTATATTTTTGGAGCTATTTTCTTGGTGGTTGCCCTAGGGCTTAAAATGTACATTTTAATTTATCAAAACTGACCTCAGATTTATACTAACTTAATTCCAATAGGATATACTCCTATATAATCTTTAGATACATATTTATACTAATTTAATTCCAGTAAGATTACTCCTATATAGCTCCATCTACTCTCCTTTTTATTTCTATTTTTATTCATATTACATCTGTATATGTTAACGATACATTGTTACAATTATTGCTTTCTATAATGTCTTTTAATGAACCTAAGAGAAGAAAGGGGAGCACAAATCTATAAAGTTATAATATTAACCTTCTTATTTATTTTTGGTTCCCTTTATTTATTCGTATGATTTATCATCTAATAAAATGTTCTTACTGCAATATAGCCTTATTCTGACCCTAACTTTTGTGTTGTTATTGTTAAATATATTACATTTATGTATGTTATAGGCCCAACAATATAATACAGTTTTATAGACAGTTTTATGTGATTGCTTTTTAAATGTAAGCTGGGACAAAGTGAGAGTGTGGCATGGACATATATACACTACCAAATGTGAAATAGATAGCTAGTGGGAAGCAGCCACATAGCACAGGGAGATCAGCTCGGTGCTTTGTGTCCACCTAGAGGGATGGGATAGGGAGGGTGGGAGGAAGATGCAAGAGGCAGGGGATATGTGGATATATGTATATGTATAGCTGATTCACTTTGTTATAAAGCAGAAACTAACACACCACTATAAAGCAATTATACTCCAATAAAGATGTTAAAAAAAAAAAGAATTGAGGGCTTCCCTGGTGGTGCAGTGGTTGAGAGTCCGCCTGCCAATGCAGGGGACACGGGTTTGTGCCCCGGTCCAGGAAGATCCCACATGCTGCGAAGCAGCTAGGCCCGTGAGCCATGGCCGCTGAGCCTGCACGTCCAGAGCCTGTGCTCCACAACGGGAGAGGCCACAACAGTGAGAGGCCCGCGTACAGCAAAAAAAAAAAAAAAAAACAATTGAGAAGAAAGAAACAGAAATATGTAATCACACTGTCTTTCACCATTACCTACATAATTATTTTTATTGGAAATCTTTATTTTTTCACGTGGATTCACATTATTGTATTGTATCACTTCCTTTCAGCCTAAGTAACTTCTTTTAATATTTGTTTTTTGTTTTTTTTTTTTTTTTTGGCCACACCACGCAGCTTGTGGAATCTTAGTTCCCTGACCAGGGATCAAACCCGGGCCCTTCAGAAATTGAGACACAGATGTAGAGAACAAACGTATGGACACCAAGGGGGGTAAGCGGCAGGGGGGGCAGGGTGGTGGTGGTGTGATGAATTGGGTGATTGGGATTGACATGTATACATTGATGGGTATAAAATTGATGACTAATAAGAACCTACTGTATAAAAAAATAAATAAAATTAAATTTAAAAATTAAAAAGAAACGAATATATATAGGAATACAAAAATATCCAGCACCCAATTAAAAATTACCAGGCAGGCAAAGAAGTAGGACATTAGGCCCATAATGAGGAAAAATATCAATCAACTGAACCTGACCCAGAAACGACACATATGATAGAATTAGCACACAAAAATAGTTATAAAAAAAAAACAAAACCCGGGCCCTTGGCAGTGAGAGCACGGAGTCCTAACCACTGGACCATCAGGGAATTCTCTCTTTTAATATTTCTTGTCTGCTAGCAACCAATTCTCTCCATTTTTATTCATTTGGGAGTGCCTTTATTTAATCTTCATTTGTAAGAAATAGTTTTGCTGGGTATAGGACTCTCTTGGTTGGCAGAATTCTTCCTTCTGCACTTTGAATAAATATTCCTCCACTTGTTATATGTCTTTAGGAAAATTTCCAGGGGCTTTAAATAGTTGTTTTTTGTTTTTTCTTATTTATAATTTTGACAGTTAAATAGTTGCTTCACTGGGGAGAGTGTCTGCCAGGCTCTTCATAGCATCTTTCCAGAAATCCGGCCTCTGTGATAATTCAGATTTTTAAAAATATCTTTTAATCACCAGGTTCCCCTTCCATTTTTTGGTCTTTTTTAAATTGAAGAAACAAGATTTTTTTTTCCCTATAGTTCCCCAGAGTCTGGATTTTTCTGATTGCATCCCTATTGAGACAGGCTGGGACCTGGGACCCAGGTCCCTTTGCTGCAGTGCTTGCACCTGGGTCTTCTCAAGCAACAAAATACAAAGAAACTACACAGGACTAAAAATAACTGTGTACATGTGCAGTTGGGGCAAATTATGAACAAGATACAAAAAGACCAAAACCCCACATAGCACCACCAAGGGGATAGGCAGACCACCTAAGCCACCCCTCTGCCCCGACCCCTGGACCACCCTTACCCTCACTACCCTCAGGGAGCAAGGAAGGGAACCTGTTACTTGTTTTTGCTCCCCCTGCTGCAGCAGGGGCCCCAATAAAGCCTTGCCTGAATTTTTTGTCTGGCTTCTTATCAATTTCTATTGATTAGGCCAAGAACCCTGGTCGATAACACTATGGTATAGTTTATCATATTTTTCTGTCTCTGTATTTCCCATATATTAGATATATACCACTGTCCCAATAGGTCAATTTCAGATTTGATCATTTTTTGCCAGTAATACTTCATAGTTTGTGTTGTGTTCTTCCATCGGAGATGCATAACATCAGATACTCTCTCTTTTTGTAATATAAGCAGTTGTCAGTGTTCAATACTTCCATCTGTTAGTTTATTGGGGGAACATTACTTTTAAAGGATGGATACTGTTCACTACTTGCATGTACCATTATTTAGTAAATCATTCCCTAACAGGGATATCTGGGTTCCAACTTTTTACTATTATAAAATATTATGTATGAATATCCTTGCAATTCTTTGCCCAGTTGTGCATACATTTCTTAGATTCCTAGAAGTAAAATTGCTGTAAGATATGAAAAATTATTATTTTGAGAGATGTCACCAAATTGCCTACCAAAAATTTTTTTACCAATTTATATTTCCATCAAATATGCCTGTTTTCTCACATTCTTACCAGCTGGCATTACCTGTCTTTTAAATTTTTGCCATCTCATTATCACCTTAATTTATACTTTAATTATTAGTGGGGTTGAACATATTTTCATTTATTTGCCTTTGTACTTCTTCTGGGAACTGCTCATTTACACATTTTGTGGGTCAAATTCCTTCACCTCTTGCAAAGTCCATCAGACTCAGCCAAACAATCAAACTCACATGACTACCATTAGCCACATTTTATACTCAGAAAGATACAGGCCAGGAGACACAGTGTAGGAGCAGGGCAGCATCAGGCATTTCTCTTCATTGAAGACTTTGTAGCACTCCAGGAACTAGTCACTGCCCCCACCCACACCAAGTAAAAGCTTAAGCATTAGAGGACACAATCACATTGTCATTATCAGGGTGTGAAAAACACCTTGGTTTATGTCTCAAATAGGAACAATATCTCTTTTACTGTCCACGAACTTAGCTTCCAGGTTCTCTATAAGGAACATGCCTAATTCCAAGATTCACTGTATTCAGAAAAGCCTAAAGATATCACTTCCTAACAGATATTTATATTTTATTTACAATCTTCCTGGTCTAGGTGTATTTTATCTAGCAGAGGTCATTTTTACCATAATCAATGTTGCCTGGTAACAGAACTGATGTTCCATCTTATAAGGTATCCAGGAGAAGAGAGCAGAAAATTAATTCAAGGTCACATTTGTCCACAGAGACAGAGAAAGGAGTTTTTCTTAATACTTTTCCCACACCTTTCTAAGCCTCAGTTTCAGTACAAGAATAAAAGTATCTACCTTTGTAGGGTTGCTGTAAAAATTGCATGAAATAATATATATAAAGTACTTTTTGTAGTCCATGGCACATAGTTTAAGCATTCAAAAACTAGTATGTGTCATTATTTACAGGGATTTTGCAAAGTTATATTGTGATATTTAAATAAAACTAACAGGAAAGCTGTTATTAAAAATAACAGAGAAAATAATGGATGTCAGTTGAGTCACAAAAAGATATGGGGTGTAGCAGTCTCAGTGTCAGAAAGGAAATCAGTGGCAAGAATTTGGGTGAACTACGTGAGCTCACACACAAACAGCCTGAATGAGATCACTGGGTAAAGTAAAATGCCAGGTCTCCATTTTTCAGTGGCTAACCATGAAGTCATGTACTACCTAGATCTGCACTGTCCAATACAGTAGTTACTAGACACATGTTGTTATTTAAAATTAAACTAATAAAGATGAAATATAACTTAAAATACAGTTCCTCACTCATTCTAGCCATATTTCAAGTACTCAATAGCCCAGTGTGATTACCGGTTGCCATACTGGACAGCGCAGATAAAGAACATTCCTATCACCACTTATCTTGAGGCCTGACGTTACATCCTTCCTTACATTGCCTGGCTTCAGACCATTTTACTGTTCAAGTTGCTCAGGAAAATAATGAAAGAGAGGAACCTCAGATAAATACATTTTGTTCCTAAGATGTATAGTAAGAAGAGGCTGAAACTTTTGGTTAAGTGAAACTTTTGGTTTTGTTACCCTTTCTGTGATATTTTTCTCAATTTCTCCAGTTAGAATCAATCACTTCTTTCATATTCCTAGTTTATACTTTTATTAAAGAACTGAATTTGCTTTGTGCTGTAATGATTTATATAAAGTATATATGTCCATCCTCCCATTAGGTTTTAAGCTCCCTGAGGTGAGGAACCATATTTGTATCTATATTTATACCACCATACACATAGCCAATCTCACCTTCTAGAAGCTTAGCACAGAGCTTTATATACAGCAGGCACTCAACAACATGAGGTGAATTATTACTAGAACTGTAAACTCCATGAAAGTAGGAAATTTATTTATCTTTTTCATCAATGTGTGCTCCAGAGTGTAGTATAGTGACTGGCACATTGTAAACACTCAATAACTATTTATCTAATAATTTTGAGTTCCTTTATCCAAGGCCACAGGCAGGTACAAGTTTAGCTTTCTGAGAAGATGTGTAGAGAAAGATCCCCCAAACTTAACCATCATTACTAAGGTACACATGTGAGAGAAGTGATGGTCTATGATAGGAAATAATGTCCTCTAAATTACATGGCTCTCCAACACTGGCAGTAAAATTTTAAATGTGATCTGATTCCCTTGTCTTCCCCTCTCCTATTGCTTCCATGCTGAGGCTGAAGTCTTATGAAGCAGTAGGTAATTTCATTTAAGCCCAGTAGAGGGAATCAGGATGTCATTATATCCGATACATTCCTCTACCCTCACACTAGACACATAAACATTCTAAATTTGACCTTTCTTGCAATTTTCAGATTTAAAAGTTTGTTAAAGCCTGAGAGGTATTCTTGTCAATAACCTTGACCATTGTGATTAATGTTAACATTCTACAATGTCAAACAGAATTGACTAATCGTAAATTTATCATCTTAACTACTTTGTATTCTTTTGAGAAACTTAAGACTCATCAAATCCATCATCTTTATTTTCCTAAAATCCCAGTGAGGCAAATAGTTATTGAATGGTTACCATGTACAAAGGAGAATCTATAAGAGGGAAGACAAACAAAACACTCCACTCAATTTTTTTTTTTTTTTTTTGCGGTATGCGGGCCCCTCACCGCCGTGGCCTCTCCCTTTGCGGAGCACAGGTTCCAAACAGGCAGGCCCAGCAGCCATGGCTCACGGGCCCAGCTGCTCCGCGGCATGTGGGATCTTCCCAGACCGGGGCACGAACCCGTGTCCCCTGCATTGGCAGGCGGACTCTCAACCACTGCGCCACCAGGTAAGCCCGTCAATCTTATATTTGTATGATGCTTTATAACTGAAAAGTACTGTAACATATATGCTGACATTTATTTACCCAATTTTTGTGATGAGAAAACCAAGATTATAAGTGAATTAGTTTTTTAAAGTGACTTAAGGTCTGTTAGGTGGCAGAAAGTATTTTGCTTCTATTACTAAATTAATAAAAAACTAATGTAAAAAGTTATTTGCCCAAAATCTCTCCTACACCAGCTGAAGGCAGATCCAAGAAGGTAACTCCAGAGCCCTGGTTTTCAACCAGACTTTTTTAATTGCCTGTGTCTAAATGAGACCTCAATAGCTTATTTAGTGCACTCTTTTCCAGATGAACATATCTAAAACTATCTCAAACATGTAGTTTTCTACTTCTTTGTAAAATTGTCTTGAAAAGATGGCAGCCCAACCTTATCACAGAAAATAGAGACAGAGTACAATTAAGTACAAAAATACTCTCAGATGAGGTTTTCTGAACAATTTAATTCTGCCTCTATGCAGTCAGAAGCCATTTTCTGAGGAACAGAATAAAAGATGGGAGAGTTCCACTCTAAAGTAGACTCTAGACATCCCAAAATACTTAGGATGATAGGTAAAGCTATTTCTATTAGATGGACCTAGGGTACAAAGGGATTTTTGTTGCTGTTTTTCAGTGCTTACTCCTAACAAAGGGAATTGGTCATGATACAAATCTGTTCTGCTACAGATCAGACATGGTGCCATGGCATTAATCAGATGTTGGCTAAAAGAGGTAAAAGCTAGCTCAAGGGTGCTAGGATCAGAAATATACCCACATAGAATGGCCTAGTGCCTCTCAGCATAGCATTAATCCAGGGAGGTGAGCTATGAAATAGCAAAAATTATTTGAACTCTTTTGATATTTAATCCATTAGAAGACCCTAAAAATCACAGTAATAATGTTATGTAAACCCCCAGGCACTCTAAAATTTAAGTTAGGCAGTTTAAGTCCAAGAGGTCAGAGGGGCAGTGAGAATACATTAACTAGCAAAGATCATGAAATCTAATCCTAGATGAAAGAATCTTTTGTTAGACCCAGATTTCTATTGCCAGGCAGATTCAGAAAGTAACAGATAAGTAACTACGTACGTGGAGGAAAACAAAGGCCTGACAGTCAATTCTGTTCTTAAGGAGGTAAGCAGAGATCCTATTTTACCTCCAGAAATAATTATAATTTAAAAAACAACAATAGTTTACACTAAGGGCAAGCACTTTGCATTTGTTATCTAATTTAATCTAATAAAGAATCCTATCATTATTCCTATTTTACATGGGGAAACTAAGACTTAGAGAAATTAACCTGCTTAAAAATCACACAGATAATCAGAGATGGGATTTGAACAAAGGTCTGTTTGATTCCAAATCCTTTGCCTTAACTCTAAGCTACAAACTTCAAGTCATTTGCAATCTAAACTGGTATCTCTAAATTACCTGACTAGCACATTCTTTCAGGAAATGAAACGGTTCATTCAGAAAAGATGACTGTTGACACTTCAACTTGTGTCAAAATAAATACTAGAATAGCCAAGAGTAAATAAGAGGGGCTGGACAGTGTCTGGCACTGTCATTTCCCCCCCTTATCTTGTTTTTCCATAGCAGTTATCTTTGATAAACAAAAATATTAGCACAGTAATACTTCCAGACCCTTTTGGGAAAAGCATGGAATTTTTTCCTGACCCCAAGATTGATATGGGGGACAATCATACACAACCAAATTAATCCTCTCAGTGAAGAGCTAGTCATCTAACAGAATTTTTTAAATCTCAGTATTTTAGACTATGGATCAGATTCCATCTTTCTGAGCCTGATGCTGTATTCTAGACAAAGTATTCTGATCCAAATACTATTCCAGTACTGTATCATCTACTCAGCTGGTTGCCTGAGCTCACAAAGAAACAGCACTTGGAAAACCCCACATCTCAACTTATTAATCAAAGACTAAAATTACTTCTGATGGTTTGGTTCTCAAACTTACTTTGCTCCTCAGGTAAGTTCCAGAACAAAAGACTGAGATCGGCTGGGACCTGGGGCCCTTTACCAGAGTGCTTGTACTTGCACCTGGAGAAACATCTCCTCCAGCAACAGAATACAAAGAAACTATAAGGGACTAAAAATAACTGCGTGCCTATGCAGTTGGGGCAATTAAGAACCAATAAGATACAAAAAGGCCATGAATCAACTGCCATTTCTGAGGTGCTGGGAGCAAAGGCAGGTACTGCACATGATCCCTGCACACAGCATCACCAAGGGGGTGGGCAGACGACCTAAGCTGGCCTCCTGCCCAACCCACGGATCCACCCCTACCCTCACCAGCTTGCCACCCATCCCACGAGCAAGGGCACCTGTTACTTGTTTTTGCTCCTCATGCTACAGCACGAGTCCCAATAAAGCCTTGACTGAATTTCTTGTCTGGCCTCTTATCAATTTCCATTGATTAAAGAGTCCAATGATCCCAGTCAGTAACAAGAATAGCTCTTGGTAAATGGTTGATTTCTTCTGTTTCAGTTCAGTGAAGTGGCATGAGTGACCCAGCTATATTGAGCCAGTTCTCTCCCCAGTCAGCTCTGGGTTTCCTACAAAACTCTTTTCATTATCTAAATCAGGCAGGAACCCAATAACTGTAGGCACATAATAAAGTTATAAGAAGTGAATAGTGAATAAGCCTGGTTCTAATTTGCACCCCACATCCACCTCAGTAGAGGAGAAAAAGCTCAAAACAGAAAAATACTCATGCGTCCTGAAGCTTTAGCATCCTAAACCTGGAAAAAACTTTGAAAGGAGATTTAGTACAATAATTTCCAAATGCTGGTTTACAAATTAGTGCTGATCCCTGACAAAACAGTCATTAGTCTAAGAAATACTGAGAAAAATATAGGGTATGTTATAAGTTTTGCATACGGCTAAATTTACTGATTTAAAGAAACCAGGCTTTATTCTGAGATTATATTTTGCCCAGTTTTTAAGTATCAATTATTATTCCCACAACTAGGGTGCCTGTAGGCTGCTGGTGGGGGACTCTGACGCCCAAGGAGATGGGAGGAACCCCAGAGTGAACCGGTAGGACGTAGGGGGACTGAGAGGGGGAGGAGGAGTGGAGGCCAGACAGGATTGGCGACCCTGAGGTGAGGGAGATCAGGAGAGGCAGGTGGGAGGGACTCTGCGGGAGGAGCTAAGTGTGATCGCCTGGCCCACTCGGGGCAGGGAGCCTGCTGAGCTCCCAGGCTGGTCCCCCGCCGTCCAAGGCACCCCCTTACCCACCTGGCCACATTGGTCCTGGGGCCATAGGAGGGAGGACAGGAAGATCAGGAGAGTCAGGCAGGAGGGGCCCTCCCAGACCCCAGAGCAGAGGAGCAGGAGAGGAGAAGAAGGCGTTTGCCCTGCCCACTCGAGCCCAGGAAGACTGCTGGGCTCCCAGGTGAGGTCTGCTGCCCTCTGAGAACAGGGGTTGGGGGCATGCCTGGGCCCCTTCTGTTCCTTGAGCCTAAGTCCCACTGCCCACAGCCCACAGGGGTCCTAAGCATTGGCCCTGCCCACCACCCAAACCTTGCCCCTTTTTTTTTTCCTCCTCTTTTTTACTATTGTGGTACTGATGTACCTTCCGGTTGTGATTCACCTGTATTTTTAGTTTACATTCTTTCTATCATGTCTGTTAGTTTCCTAGTCTAATCTTACTTTTTTACTTTGGTATTGTTTTTTGGTGTTTTTTTTGCCACCCCACGTGGCTTGTGGGATCTTGGTTCGTGAGCCTGGGGTCGGGGGTAAGCTCCTGCACTGGGAGCTCTGAGTCCGAACCACTGGACTAACAGAGAACCTCAGAACCCAGGGAATATTCATTGGAGTGAGGTCTCACAGAGGTTCTCATCTCAGCACCAAGACCCAGCTCTACCCAACAGCCTACAAACCCCAGTGTTGGAAGCCTCAGGCCAAACAACCAATAAAACAGGAACACAATCCCCCTCATAAAAAAAAAATGAGATGGCAAAAAAATATGTCACAGATGAAGGAGCAAAGTTAAAACCTACAAGACCAAATAAATGAAGAGAAAATAGGCAATCTACCTGAAAACGAATGCAGAATAATGATAGTAAAGATGATACAGAATCTCAGAAACAGAATGGAAGCAAGGATTGAGAAAATACAAGAAAAATTTAACAAACATCTAGAAGAACTAAAGAACAAACAAACAGACATGAACAACACAATAACTGAAATGAAAAATACACTAGAAGGAATCAATAACAGGATAACCGAGGCAGAAGAATGAATAACTGAGCTGGAAGACACAATGGTGGAAATAACTGCTGAGGGGCAGAATAAAGAAAAAAGAATGAGAAGAATTGAAGACAATCTCAGAGACCTCTGGGACAACACTAAATGCACCAACATTAGAATTATAGGGGTCCCAGAAGAAGAAGAGAAAAAGAAAGGGTCTGAGAAAATATTTGAAGAGATTATAGTCAAAAACTTCCCTAACATGGAAAAGGAAATAGTCACCCAAGTCCAGGAAGCACAGAGAGTCCCATGCAAGATAAACCCTAGGAAAAACACACCAAGACACATATTAATCAAACTAACAAAAATTAAATTCAAAGAAAAAATATTAAAAGCAGCAAGGGAGGGCTTCCCTGGTGGCGCAGTAGTTGGGAGTCCACCTGCCGATGCAGGGGACACCAGTTCGTGCCCCGGTCCGGGAAGCCCACATGCCGCGGAGCGGCTAGACCCGTGAGCCGTGGCTGCTGGGCCTGTGCGTCCAGAGCCTGTGCTCCGCAACGGGAGAGGCCACAACAGTGGGAGGTCCGCGTACTGCAAAAAAAAAAAAAAAAGCAGCAAGGGAAAAACAGAAAATAAAATACAAAGGAATCCCATATGGTTATCAGACGATTTTTCAGTGGAAGCTCTGCAAGCCAGAAGGGAGTGGCATGATATACTTAAAGTGATGAAAGAGAAAAACCTACAAGCAAGATTGCTCTACACAGCAAAGGTTTCATTCAGATTCGATGGAGATGTCAAAAGCTTTTTGACAAGCAAAAACTAAGAGAATTCAGCACCACCAAACCAGCTTTACAACAAATGCTAAAGAAACTTCTCTAGGTGGGAACCACAGGAGAAGAAAAAGACCCTCAAAGACAAATCCAAAACAATTAAGAAAATGGTAATAGGAACATACATATCAATAATAACCTTGAATGTAAATGGATTAAATGCCCCAACCAAAAGACACAGACTGGCTGAATGGATACAAAAACAAGACCCATATATATGCTGTCTACAAGAGACCCACTTCACACCTAGGGAAACATACAGAATGAAAGTGAAGGGATGGAAAAAGATATTCCATGCAAATGTAAATCAAAAGAAAGCTGGAGAAGCAATACTCATATCACATAAAATACACTTTAAAAAAAAGACTGTTACAAGAGATAAGGAGGGACACTACATAATGATCAAAGGATCAATCCAAGAAGAAGCTATAACAATTATAAATGTTTATGCACCCAATATTGGAGCACCTCAATACATAAGGCAAATGCTAACAACCATGAAAGGAGAAATCGACAGTAACACAATAATAGTAGGGGACATTAATACCCCACTTACAGCAGTGGACAGATCATCCAAACAGAAAATAAATAAGGAAACACAAACTTTAAATGACACAATAGATCAGATAGTTCTAACTGATACTTATAGAACATTCCACTCAAAAGTCACAAATACACTTCCTTCCCAAGTGCACACAGAACATTCTCCAGGATAGATCACATCTTGGGTCACAAATCAAGCCTCAGAAAATTTAAGAGAATTGAAATAGTATCAAGCATCTTTTCTGACCACAACGCTATGAGACTGCATATCAATTACAGGAAAAAGAACTGTAAAAAACAAAAATACATGGAGGATAAACAGTGCGATACTAAATAACCAAAAGATCACTGAAGAAATCAAAGAAGAAATTAAAAAATACATAGAAACAAATGACAACGAAAACACAACGACCCAAAACCTATGAGATGCAGCAAAAGCAGTTCAAAGAGGGAAATTTACAACAATTCAATCTCACCTCAAGAAACAAGAAACACGTCAAATAAACAATCTAACCTTACACTTAAAACAACTAGAGAGGGCTTCCCTGGTGGCACAGTGGTTAAGAATCCGCCTGCCAATGCGGGAGACATGGGTTTGAGCCCTGGTCTGGGAAGATCCCACATGCCGCGGAGCAACTAAGCCCATGCGCCACAACTACTGAGCCTGTGCCCTAGAGCCTTCGAGCCACAGCTACTGAAGCCCACGCGTCTAAAGCCCATGCTCCACAACAACAGAAGCCACTACAATGAGAAGCCTGTGCACAGCAACGAAGACCCAACGCAGCCATAAATAAATAAATTAAAAAAAAAAAAACTAGAGAAATAACAAAGAAAACCCAAAGACAGTAGAAGGACAGAAGTCATAAAGATCAGAGCAGAAATAAATGAAATAAAAATGAAGAAAACAATAGCAAAGATCAATAAAACTAAAAGCTGGTTTTTTGAGAAGGTAAAGAAAACTGATAAAGCCTTAGCCAGACTCATCAAGAAAAAAAGGGAGAAGACGCAAATCAATAAAATTAGAAATGAAAAAGGAGAAATCACAACTGACACTGCAGAAATAAAAAGGATTATAGGAGACTACTACAAACAACGATATGCCAATAAAATGGACAACCACAAAGAAATGGACAAATTTTTGGAAAGGTACAATTTTCCAAGACTGAACAAGGAAGAATTAGAAAATATAAACAGACCTATCACAAGTAATGAAATTGAAACCGTAATTAAAAATCTTCCAAAAAACAAAAGTCCAGGACCAGATGGCTTCACAGGCAAAATCTATCACACATTTAGAGAACAGTTAACACCAATCCTTCTCAAACTCTTCCAAAAAATTGCAGAGGGAGAAACACTCCAAAATTCATTTGACAAAGCCACCATCACCCTGATACCAAAACCAGAAAAAGATATCACAAAAAAGAAAATTATGGACCAATATCACTGATGAACATAGATGCAAAAATCCTGAACAAAATACTAGCAAACAGAATCCAACAGCACTTTCAAAGCATCATACACCATGATCAAGTGGGATTACCCCACGGATGCAAGGATTCTTCAATATATGCTAATCAATCAATGTGATATACCACATTAACAAATTAAGGAATAAAACCACATGATCATATCAATAAATGCAGACAAAGTTTTTGACAAAATTCAGCACCCATTTATGATAAAAATCTCTCCAGAAAATGGGCATAAGAGGGAAACTACCTCAACATAATAAAGCCCATATATGACAAACCCACAGCAAGCATCACACTCAATGGTGAAAAACTGAAAGCATTTCCACTAAGATCAGGAACAAGACAAGGATGTCCACTCTCACCACTCTTATTCAACATAGTTTTTATTCAACATAGTTTTGGAAGTCCTAGCCATGGCAATCAGAGAAGAAAAAGAAATAAAAGGTATACAAATTGGAAAAGAAGAAGTAAAACTGTCACTGCTTGCTGATGACATGATACTATACATAGGTAATCCTAAAGATGCCACCAGAAAACTACTAGAACTAATCAATGAATTTGGTAAGGTTGCAGGATACAAAATTAATGCACAGAAATCTCTGGAATTCCTATACACTGACAAGTGAAAAATCAGAAAGAGAAATTAAGGAAACACTCCCATTTACCATTGCAACAAAAAGAATTAAATATTTAGAAATAAACCTGCCTAAGGAGGCGGAAGACTTGTACTCATAAAACTATAAAACACTGATGAAAGAAATCGAAGATGACATAAACAGATGGAGGATTACACCATATTCTTGGATTGGAAGAATCAATATTGTGCAAATGACTATACTACCCAAAGCAACTTACAGATTCAATGCAATCCCTATCAAACTACAAACGGCATTCTTCACAGAATTAGAACAAAAAATTTTACAATTCATATGGAAACACAAAAGACCTCGAGTAGCCAAAGCAATCTTGAGAAAGAAAAATGGAGTTGCAGGAATCAGGCTCCCCAACTTCAAACTATACCACAAACCTACAGTAATCAGGACAGTATGGTACTGGCACAAAAACAGAAATGTAGATCAATGGTACAGGATAGAATGCCCAGAGATAAACCCATCACAGATGGTCACCTAATTTATGACAAGGGAGGCAAGAACATACAATGGAGAAAGGACAGCCTCTTCAATAAGTGGTGCTGGGAAAACTGGACAGCTACATGTAAAAGAATGAAATTAGAACACTACCTAACACCATACACAAAAGTAAACTCCAAATGGATTAAAGACCTAAATGTAAGACGAGACAATATAAAACTCTTAGAGGAAAACATAGGAAAAACACTCTTTGACATAAACCACAGCAAGATCTTTTTTGACCCACCGCCCTGAGTAAGAGAAATAAAAATAAAAATAAACAAATGGAACTTAATTAAACTTAAAAGCTTTTTCACAGCAAAGGAGACCATAAACAAGACAAAAAGACAGCCCTCAGAATGGGAGAAAATATTTGCAAATGAAACAACAGACAAAGGATTAATCTCAAAACATAAACAGCTCATGGAGCTCAATAACAAAAAAACAAACAATCCAGTTAAAAAATGGGCAAAAGACCTAAACAGATATTTCACCAAGGAAGACACACAGATGGCCAACAGTCACATGCAAAGATGCTCAACATCACTAATTATTAGAGAAATGCAAATCAAAACTACAATGAGTTATCACCTCACACCAGTCAGAATGGCCATTATCAAAAAATCGAGAAACAATAAATGCTGGAAAGGGTGTGGTGAAAAGGGAACCCTCCTGCACTGTTGGTGAGAATGTAAATTGATAGAACCACAGTGGAAAACAGTATGGAGGTTCCTTAAACAACTAAAAATAGAAGTACCATATGACCCAGCAATCCTACTATTGGGCATATACCCTGAGAAAACCATAATTCAAAAAGGCACATGTACCACAATGTTCATCAGAGCACTATTTACAACAGCCAGGACATGAAACTAACCTAAATGTCCATCGACAGATGAATGGATAAAGAAGATGTGGCACATATATAAAATGCAATATCACTCAGCCATGAAAAGAAACGAAATTGAATTATTTGTAGTGAGGTGGATGGACCTAGAGTCTGTCATACAGAGTGAAGTAAGTCAGAAAGAGAAAAACAAATACTGTATTCTAAGGCATATATATGGAATCTAAAAAAAAAAAAAATGGTACTGATGAACCTAGTTGCAGGGCAGGAATAAAGAAATAGACATAGAGAATGGACTCGAGGACACAGGGTGGGAGGGGGAAACTGGGGCAAAGTGAGAGTAGCGTCGACATATATACACTACTGAATGTAAAATAGTTAGCTAGTGGGAAGCAGGTGTTAGCACAGGGAGATCAGCTCAGTGCTCTGTGATGACCTAGAGGGGTAGGATAGGGAGGATGGGAGGGAGGCTCAAGGGCGAGGGGATATGGGGACATGTGTATGCCTATGGCTGATTCACTTTGTTGTACAACAGAAACTAACACAGTATTGTGAAGCAATTATACTCCAATAAATATCTATTAAAAAGAAAAACCTAGGGCTTCCCTGGTGGCGCAGTGCTTGAGAGTCCGCCTGCCGATGCAGGAGACGCGGGTTCGTGCCCCGTTTCGGGAAGATCCCACATGCCGCGGAGCGGCTGGGCCCGTGAGCCATGGCCGCTGAGCCTGCGCGTCCGGAGCCTGTGCTCCGCAAATGGGAGAGGCCACAACAGTGAGAGGCCCGCATAACGCAAGGAAAAAAAAAAAAAAAAAAGAAAAACCTAAATGATGAAAATATTCCTTTTTTAGGGAAGTATTTCTGTCTTGATATCCAGGTTTCTAAAGAGTATCAAACTAGGTACCAGGATGCTCCAATAACATGGAAAAAGAGAAAAGAGTCAAGTTTGGGTTTGCTTTTGTGACATAATAAGAAATATAAGGGTAAGCTGGGGCAAAGTGAGAGAGCGGCATGGACATATATAGAGTGGCATGGACATATATACACTACCAAATGTAAAACTGATAGCTAGTGGGAAGCAGCCACACAGCACAGGGAGATCAGCTCGGTGCTTTTTGACCACCTAGAGGGGTGGGGTAGGGAGGGTGGGAGGGAGAGAGACACAACAGGGAAGAGATATGGGGATATATGTATATGTATAGCTGATTCACTTTGTTATAAAGCAGAAACTAACACACTATTGTAAAGCAATTATACTCCAATAAAGATGTTTAAAAAAAGATTTAAAAAAAAGAAGAAGAAATATATATTTGGTCTCTGTCCCTGGTTGCTGACACAGAGCTCAAAAACTCTTGGAATTTCCTGGGTGACAGGAGTGTCTTTTGTTCTAATGAGGCGATTCGTGGTAGGCTCCTGGCTAGCTTCAGGATTGGGGCTGGTCACCAAACAGATCAAGCCATAATTAGAGGCTTGGAACTTTCAGCCCTATGCCTAATCCTCCGGGGAGGGGAGAGAGATTGGAAATTGAGTTAATAATTGATCATGCCCACATGATGAAGACTCAATAAAAATCTCTATAACAGTGGAATTCGGAAAGCTTCTGGGTTGGTGAACACATCTGTGTGCCAGGAGGGTGGCCCACCTCAATTCCATGGGGACAGAAGCTCCTGTGCTAAGGACCCTTTTGGACCTCGCCCTCTTTTTTAAAAAAAGTATTTATTTATTTATTAATTTATTATTTTTGGCTGCATTGGGTCTTCGTTGCTGCGCACAGGCTTTCTCTAGTTGCAGTGAGCAGGGGCTACCCTTCGTTGCAATAAGCAGGCTTCTCACTGCAGTGGCTTCTCTTGTTGTGGAACACAGGCTCTAGGCGCATGGGCTTCAGTGGTTGTGGCAAGTGGGCTCAGTAGTTGTGGCTCATGGGCTCTAGAGCGCAGGCTCAGTAGTTGTGGTACACAGGCTTAGTTGCTCTGCAGCATGTGGGATGTTCCTGGACCAGGGCTCAAACCCATGTTTCCTGCATTGGCAGGTGGATTCTTAACCACTGCACCACCAGGGAAGTCCCCGTATCTCTCTCTTCATCTGGCTATTCATCTGTGTCCTTCATTATATTCTTTATAATAAACTGGAAAATGTTAAGTATTTCCCTGAGTTCTGTGAGCCATTATAATTATATTATTAATAGCAAATTACCAAACCTTAGGATGGGGTCATGGGAACCGTGATTCGTAGCCAAGTTGGACAGAAGAGAGGGTAACCTGGGCATCCACTTCTTGCAGTTGGTGTCTGAAGTGGAGACCAGTCTTGTGGTACTGAGCCCTTAACCTGTGGGATCTGTGCTAACTCCAGGTAGTTATTGTCAGAACTCAACTGTAGGATACTCATTTGGTGTCTGGAGAATTGAGGAACTGGTTGGTTGGGAACAACACATTTGGTGTCAGAAATGTTGTGAGCAGAGAAAGTTTTCCTTTAGCTTTTTAATGTAATAATAGAACAATTATATCATCTAATTCCCAGCTCAAAAGTGGAGCAAATAGAAAGTATTCTTAAACAATTCTTACTAACTGAGTAGTGGTAAAGGTGAAGGTTAGGTCCTAAAGACCTACTTAAAATATTTTCATCTGAATTTGTCTAAGGAGAAATTTAGCTATGGTACCAGACTCAAGGTGATCTCTTAACTAACTAACTAGTGATGATCTCGTAAGTGGTGCTAGGAAACTGTGATTCTGTAAAACTGATGCCTGGGTGTGCTCTCAAGTTACATAGGTAAACAGTAATGGATTATCAGAAGATCCAGACTGGCTATATAAAAAAATGACTCTGAATGGAAATTTCCACTCTATAGACAGGTGAAAAGGGAAGAAACAAGGGTCTCTCAATCCACCCTTTTCCACTGGATCCCAATCAGGAGAGGGAAGAAAAAGGCAGTTCTCCTTTCAGGGGTGGCTGTGGCTCACTGTGGGGACAAGGACACAAGTGGTAATGGGGAATATTCATTGGTATGAGCTCTCCTGAAGGCTGCCATTTTGACACCAAGACCTGGCCCCACCCAACAGCCTATAGGCTCCAGTGCTGGGACGTCTCAGGCCAAACAACAAACAGGGTGGGAATGCAGCCCCACCCATCAGCAGACAGGCTGCCTAAGTCTTCCTGAACCCACAGCCACGTCTAAACACACCCCTTGAAATGGCCATGTCCACCAAAGAGACAAGACCCAGCACCACCCACCAGTGGGCAAGCACCAGTTCCTCCCACCAGGAAGCTTGCACAAGCCTCTTAGACCAGCTTCACCCACCAGAGGGCAGACACCAAAAGCAAGAGGAACTACAATCTTGCAACCTGCAGAACAGAGGCAGCAAACACAGAAAGTCAGACAAAATGAGACAGCAGAGGAATATGTTCCAGACAAAGGAACAAGATAAAACCCCAGAAGGAAAACTAAGTGAAGTGGAGATAGGAAATCTACCTGAAAAAGAATTCAGACTAATGACAGTAAAGATGATCCAAGATATCAGAAAAAGAATGGAGGCACAAATGGAGAAGATACAAGAAATGTTTAACAAAGAGCTACAAGATATACTGAACAAACAGAGTTGAACAACACAATAACTGAAATGAAAAATACAGTAGAAGAAATCAATAGCAGAATAAATGAGGCAAAAGAACAGGTAAGTGAGTTGAAAGACAGAATGGTGGAAACACTGACATGGAACAGACTAAAGAAAAAAGAATGAAAAGAAATGAGGACAGTTTGAGAGACCAACATTAAACACACCAACATCTGCAGTATAGGGGCCCCAGAGGAGAAGATAGAGAGAAAGGGCCTGAGAAAATATTGTAAGAGATAATAGCTGAAAACTTCCCTAATGTGGGAAATGAAACACTCACTCAAGTCCAGGAAGCGCAGAGTCCCATACAGGATAAACCCAAGGAGGAACATGCTGAGACACACAATAATCAAACTAACCAAAAATTAAAGAAAAAGAGAAAATATTAAAAGCAACAAGGGAAAAGCAACAAATAACATACAAGGGGATCCCCATAAGGTTATAAGTTGATTTTTCAGCAGAAACTCTGCAGGCCAGAAGGGAGTGGCATGATATATTTAAAGTGATGAAAAGGAACAACCTACAACCAAGAATACTCTACCCAGCAAGGCTCTCATTCAGATTCAAGGGAGAAGTCAAAAGCTTTACAGACAAGCAAAAGCTAAGAGAATTCAGCACCACCAAAACAGCTTTACAACAAATGCTAAAGGAACTTATCTAGGTGGAAAAGAAAAAGCCACAACTAGAAATAAGAAAACTACAAATGGGAAATCTCACCAGTAAATGGAAACATACAGTAAAGTTAGGAAATCATCCATAAACAAATATGATATCAAAGCCAGCAATCATGAGGAGAGTACAAATGCAGGATATTGGAAATTTATTTGAAATAAAGAGACCAGCAACTTAGAACAATCTTTTATATACACAGACTACTATATCAAAAGCTCCTAGTAAGCTCAAACCAAAAATCTACAATAGATATACACACTAAAAAGAAAGAGGAATCTAAACACAACACTAAAGATAGTCATCAAGTCACAAGAGAAGAGAACAATAGAGGAAGGGAAGGAAAAAGACCTACAAAAACAAATCCAAAACAGTTAATGAAATGGCAATAAGAACATACATATTGGTAATTACCTTAAATGTAAATGGATTAAATGCTCCAACCAAAAGATATAGACTGGCTGAATGGATACAAAAAACAAGACCCATATACATGTTGTCTACAAGAGGCCCACTTCAGATCCAGGGACACGTAGAGACAGAAAGTGAGGGGATAGAAAAAGGTATTCCATGCAAATGGAAAGCAAAAGAAAGCTGGAGTAGCAATACTCATATCAGACAAAATAGACTTTAAAATAAAGACTGTTACAAGAGACAAAGAAGGACACTACATAATAATCAAGGGATCAATCCAAGAAAAAGATATAACAATTGTAAATATATATGCACCCACCAAATGAGCCAAAAAAGGAGAAATTGACACTAACACAATAATAGTGAGGGACTGAAATACCCCACTTACATCAAAGAACAGATCATCCACATAGAAAATCAATAAGCTAACACAGGCCTTTAATGACACATTAGACCAGACAGACTTAAATGATATTAATAGAGCATTCCATCCGAAAGCAGCAGAATACACATTCTTTTTAACTGCACATGGACAGATCACATGCTGGGCCATAAAGCAAGCCTCAGTAAATTTAAGAAAACTGAAATCATATCAAGCATCTTTTCCGACCACAATGCTATGAGATTAGAAATCAACTAGAAGAAAAAAAAACTGTAGAAAACACAAACATGTAGAGGCTAAAAATATGCTACTAAACAATCAATGGATCACTGAAGAAATCAAAGAGGAAATAAAAAAAAATACCTAGAGGGCTTCCCTGGTGGCGCAGTGGTTGAGAGTCTGCCTGCCAATACAGGGGATATGGGTTTGTGCCCCGGTCCGGGAAGATCCCACATGCCGCGGAGCAGCTGGGCCTGTGAGCCATGGCCGCTGAACCTGCGCGTCCAGAGCCTGTGCTCCGCAACGGGAGAGGCCACAACAGTGAGAGGCCCACGTACCACAAAACAAACAAACAAACAAACAAACAAAAAACAACCCTAGAGATAAATGAAAATGAAAGCATGACGATCCAAAACCTATGCAATGGAGCCAGCCCTTCTCTGGCTGGAAGCAGCATTTCTCTGGGCGCCAAGGTGAGATGGAAGTGGTGTTGTGCAGGGAATGGGGGGCAAGGCACCACGGGTTGGCAGGCAAGGCGCGAGGTTCACGGTGCTGGGCTGGAGGTCAAGGATGCATTCCAAGACAGTTCTAAAAATATGTCACCAGCTCCAACCTTATAGTTGACCTAGCCATGGAAAACCTCATTGGAACCTCACGAGATCAGACCATACTGGCACTCTTAAAAACCCTTCCCATCAAAAAGTATCAGGGGGGCTTCCCTGGTGGCACAGTGTCTGAGAGTCCGCCTGCTAATGCAGGGGACACGGGTTCGTGCCCCAGTCCGGGAGGATTCCCTGGGCCCGTGAACCATGGCCGCTGGGCCTGCACGTCCGGAGCCTGTGCTCTGCAGTGGGAGGGGCCACAACAGTGAGAGGCCCGCATACCGCAAAAAAAAAAAAAAAAAAGTATCAGGAATGAAAATCAGGAATGATATATACCTACGACTTCAAGAAAGTTCCTGTATCAGCTAACAGTTTAGCAGATCAGCTAGTTTCTTTGATCATCAAGCAGACGTAGTCAACCCAGTAACACAAAAGAGGAAAACGTCTCTATATCAGTGTTTTTCATATTATGCATGTGACCCATTTAGTAGGTCATGAAATCAATTTTGTGAGTCACAACGAACATTTTTAAAAACAAAATAAAATGTAAAGTATCAGAGTGCTTTGCATGAATCCTTTGCCAGAATTTTACACCTTGCAAGGAATACTAAGGTCAGTTTCAATATGTGGAAAGATATTTGATGGAGGGGATATGAGGAATAGAATGTACACTGATTGCCTAAGAAATGGTTTTTCAGTCATTTGTCTGCTGATATCTTATTTGGTTTTCATAATAACAGGTTGATGTGCAATCTAGTTTATATATTACCATGACTTGCAACTGGATATAAAGTCTGAGATGTTCCACTGAGATTTAGCTGCAAACTGCATTTTTTGGAAAGATGTTATGTAGGCTATAAATATATATATATATATTAATATATATATACATGAATAGCAATTATAGTTAGTGGCAAATATTATAATTACCTCTTTTCAAAATTGCTTTTAAAATGGATCATTTCTTTTTTAAAAGAAAGAGGAATAATGAAGTGAAATATGCAGAAACATGTTCAAGTTCTACTGCTGGATCTCGAAGTATGAATAATGACAATATTGAGAAAAATGTTGACTAATCTGCAAACATCAACTTCATTTGAGCCACATTTCAAAAAGAAAAATGTAACTGCAAGACGTTATAATGAAGATTATTTAAAATATGGTTTTATCAAATGTGAAAAACCCTTTGAAAATGATAGTCCTCAGTGTGTTATTTGTAATAATATTCTTGCAAATGAAAGCTTAAAACCTTCAAAATTAAAAAGGTACTTAGAAACACAGCATGCTGAATTTATTGATAAGCCTCCTGAATACTTTCAAAGAAAGAAAATAGATGTAAAGTCATCAACACAATTTCTTAGTTGCTCTACTACTGTTAGTGAGAAAACATTATCATCATATTTAGTTGCATATCGTGTGGCAAAAGAGAACATGGCTCACACAGATGCTGAAAAAATTATTCTTCCAGCATGTTTGGATATGGTGCATACAATTATTTACGATAAATCTGCTGATAAATTAAAAACTATTCCTAGTGATAACACAGTATCTCTTCAAATTTGTACGGTTGCCGAACATTTAGAGGCAATGCTTATTACTCAGTTACAGTCGGCAATAGACTTTGCAATCCAGCTTGATGAACACGGATACTGGAAGCTGCACAGCACTTTTAGTCTATGTCAGATATGCGTGGCAAGGCGATTTTATGGAGGATTTTTTGTGTTGTTTAAACTTAACCTCACACCTAAGTGGATTAGATATTTTCACAGAATTAGAAAGGTGCATTGTTGGTCAGTATAAATTAAACTGCAAAAACTGCAAAGGAATTACAAGTGATGGAACAGTAAACATAACTGGAAAACAAAGCAGAGTAATTAAAAAATTGCTACAAGTTACTAGTGCTGCGTGGAGTCACTGTTTTATACATCGTGAAGCATTAGCATCCAGAGAGATTCCACAGAAGCTCATGGAAGTACTGAAAAAAGCAGTGAAAGTTGTTAAGTTTATTAAAGGAAGCTCACTAAATAGCTGAATTCTTGAAACATTTTATTCAGAGATTGGACCTAATTATACCCACTTACTGTATCCTACCAAAGTTCGTTGGTTTTCACAAGGGAAAATACTAAGCAGCGTTTACGAACTCAGGAATGAGATCCACGTTTTTCGCATTGAAAAGAAATCTCATTTGGCAACTATTTTTGAGGATGATATCTGGGTAACGAAACTGCCATATTTAACTGATATTTTTGGAATCCTTAATGAACTACGTTTAAAGCTACAGGGGAAAAACAGTGATATATTCCAACATGCCGAATGTATCCAAGGACTCCAGAAGGCATTATTGTTGTGGCAAGTGAGGCTTAAAAGCAACCGTCCTAGCTACTACATGTTTCCAAGGTTTTTGCAGCACATTGAAGAGAATGTTGTTAATGAAAACATTTTGGAAGAAATAAAACTAGAGATATTGTTGCATCTCACTTCTCTATGTCAAACTTTTAACCATTTATTCCCAGAAGAGAAATTTGAAACATTAAGACAGAATTGTTGCATAAAAGATCCATTTGCTTTTCGAAACCCAGAATCAATAATTGAGTTAAACTTGGTGCCTGAAGAAGAAAATGAATTATTGCAGCTCAGTTCTTCATATACATTGAAGAATGATTATAAAACACTAAGTTCATCAGCATTTTGGATTAAGATAAAGGAAGACTTCCCTTGGATAAGTTGAAAGAGTATCCTGCTATTATTACCATTCACAACAACTAGTTTGTGTAAACGAGGATTTTCAGTCTTAACCCAGTTAGAAATAAAGGAAAGGAATGGATTAAATGGTGCAGCAGATATGCTAGTAGCATTATTCTCCTGTGTTCCAGACTGGAATGAACTTATGAACAGGCAAACACGCCTACCATGTTAAATAAATCTTTTTTTTTTAATTGGAGTATAGTTGCTTTACAGTGTTGTGTAAATAAATCTTACCTGGGTTTTTTTTTTTTGCAAAAAAAAAAAAAACGTATGTGACCCATCAAAAGCAGTTCTAAGATGGAAGTTTATAGCAATACAATCTTACCTCAGTAAACAAGAAAAATCTCAAATAAACAAGCTAACTTACACCTAAAGCAACTAGAGGAAGAAGAACAAAGAAAACCCAAAGTTAGTAGAAGGAAAAAATCCTAAAGAGCAGCGCAGAAATAAATGAAATAGAGATGAACAATACAAAAGATCAATGAAACTGAAAGCTTGTTCTTTGAAAAGATAAACAAAATTGATAAACCATTAGCCAGACTCATTAAGAAAAAAAGGGAGAGGGCTCAAATCTATAAAATTAAACATGAGAAAGGAGAAGTTACAATGGACACCACAGAAATGATCCTTTGATCATAAGAGACTACTACAAGCAACTACATGCCAATAAAAGACAACCTAGAAGAAATGGACAAATTCTTAGAAAGGTACAATCTCCCAAGACTCAACAGGAAGGTACAGAAAATATGAACAGACCAATCACAAGTACTGAAATTAAAACTGTGATTTAAATACTCCCAACAAACAAAAGTCCAGGACCAGATGGTCTCACAGGCGAGTTCTATGAAACATTTAGAGAACAGTTAACACCTATCCTTCTGAAACTATTTTTTAAAATTGCAGAGGAAGGAACACCCCCAAACTCATTCTATGAGGCCACCATCACCCTGATACCAAAACCATACAAAGATACCACAAAAAAAGAAAATCGTAGACCAATATCACTGATGAACATAGATGTAAAAATCGTCAACTAAGTACTAGCAATCCGAATCCAACAATACAATAAAAGGATCATACACCATGATCAAGTGGGATTTATCCCAGGGATGCAAGGATTTTTCAGTATTCTCAAATCAATCAATGTGATACACCACATTAACAAGTTGAAGAATAAAAAACATATGATCATCTCAATAGATGCAGGAAAAGCTTTTGACAAAATTCAACATCAATTTATGATAAAAACTCTCCAGAAAGTGGCATAGAGGGAGCATAACTCAACATAACAAAGGCCATATGTGACAAACCCACAGCTAACATCAAACACAACAGTGAAAAGCTGAAAGCATTTCCTCTAAGATCAGGAACAAGACAAGGATGTCCACTCTCACCACTTTTATTCAACATAGTTTTGGAAGTCCTAGTCATGGCAATCAGAGAAGGAAAAGAAAGAAAAGGAATCCAAGCTGGAAAAGAAGAAGTAAAACTGTCAATATTTGCAGATGACATGATACTATACATAGAAAATCCTAAAGATGCTACGAGAAAACTACTAGAGCTCATCAATGAATTCAATAAAGTTGCAGGATACAAAATTAATACACAGAAATCTGTTGCATTTCTATACACTAACAGTGAAAGGTCAGAAAGATAAATTAAGGAAACAATCCCATTTACCATCAAATCAAAAAGAATAAAATACCTAGGAATAAACCTACTAAGGAGGCAAAAGACCTGTCTCTGAAAACTATAAGATGCTGATGGAAGAAATCGATAATGACACAAACAGATGGAAAGATATACCATGCTTTTGGACTGGAGGAATCAATATTGTGAAAATCACTATACTACCCAAGCAATCTACAGATTCAATGCAATCCCTATCAAATTACCAATGGCATGTTTTGCAGATCTAGAAAAAAAATCTTAAAATTTGTATGGAAACACAAAAGACCCTAAGGAGCCAAAGCAATCTTGAGAAAGAAAAACGGAGCTGGAGGAATCAGGTTCCCCGACTTCAGACTATACTATAAAGCTACAGTAACCAAAATAGTATGGTACTAGCACAAAGACAGACTTATAGATCAATGGAACAGAATAGAAAGCCCAGAAATAAACCCACATGCCTATGGTCAATTAATCTATGATAAAGGAGGCAAAAATATACAATGGAGGAAAGACAGTCTCTTCAATAAGTGGTGCTGGGAAAACTGGATAGCTACTGTAAGGGAATGAAATTAGAACATTTTCTAACACCATACAGAAAAATAAACTCAAAATGGTTTAAAGACCTAAAGGTAAGACCAGATACTATAAAACTCCTAGAGGAAAACATAGGCAGAACACTTTTTGACATAAATTGCAGCAAAATCTTTTTCAATTCATCTCCTAGAGTAATGGAAATAAAAACAAAAATAAACAAATGGGGCCTAATTAAACTTAAAATCCTTTCCACAGCAAAGGAAATCATAAAACGAAAAGGCAACACAAAGAATGGGAGAAAATATTTGCAAATGAAGTGACTGACAAGATATTAACCTCCAAAAGATGTATGCATCCCTATGTTCACTGAAGCACTATTTGCAGTAGCCAAGACATGGAAGCAACCTAAATGTACATTGACAGAGGAATGGATAAAGATGTGGTACATATATACAATGGAATATTACTCAGCCATAAAAAAGAATGAAATAATGCCATTTGCAGCAACATGGATGGACCTAGAGATTATCACACTAAGTGAAATAAGCCAGACAGAGAAAGACAAATATATGATATCAGTTACATATGCAATGTAAAAAAAAATGATACAAATGAACTTATTTGCAAAATGAAAAGAGACTTAGAGACTTAGAAAATAAACTTATGATTACCAAAGGGGAAAGATGGGGGGAGAGAAAAATTAGGAGGTTTATATACACACTACTATATATGAGTCTGGCTAATGGTTTATCAATTTTGTAGTATATATATATATATACACACACTACTATATATATATATATATATATATATATATATATGTATATATATATAAAGGGATCTCAATACTCCGTAATAACCTATATGGGAAAATAATTTTTTTAATTGGGGTATAGTTGTTTTACAATGTTGTCTTAGTTTCTGCTGTACAATGAAATGAATCAGCTATATGTATACATATATCCCCTCCCACTTGGACCTCCCTCTCACCCACCCCTATCCCACCCATCTAGGTCTCCACAAGGCACCAAGCTGAGCTCCCTGTGTTATAGAGCAGGTTCCCACTAGCTATCTATTTTACACATGGTAGTACATAAATATCAATCCCAATCTCCCAATTCATCCCACCCCCATTCCCCCCTGCCGTGTCCACACATCCACTCTCTACAGCCGTCTCTATTCCTGCCCTGCAAATAGGTTCATCTGTACCATTTTTCTAGATTCCACATATATGCATTAACATATGATATTTGTTTTTCTCTTTCCAACTTAGTTCACTCTGTATGACAAGAAAAGAATTTGAAAAAGGATATGTGTATATGTATAACTGAATCACTTTGCTGTATACCTGAAACTAACATAACATTGTAAATCACTTATACTCCAATATAAAATTAAAATTTTAAAAAAGAAAAGAAAATGGCTCTGCCTGTTTACCTAGGGCTGGTGGAAAACTATACTTAAGCCAGACTTGGAAAGTTTCAGGCTTCAGTGCTATTCAGTTTAAAAAGAGACTTCAGAGACAAGAGAGGTTTCACTGGGTGGTTAGAACCTTAACTCTTAAAAGAGGTGTTGAGGGAGTTCCCTGCTGTCGTAGTGGTTAGGATTCCTGGCTTTCACTGCTGTGGCCCGGATTCAATCCCTGGTCAGGGAACTGAGATCCCGCAAGCCGTGTGGCACAGCAAAAAAAAAAAAAAAAGAGGTGTTGAACTATACACAATGCAGTTCTGGTTTGATATTGACCAAGATTTCCTAATCTCTGATTCAGTATACTTTCTACTATTTCTTTTCTAATGGATTGTACAGTTGGAGCATATTTTATCTTCTCATTGGCTCTCTTGGGCCTGTGAGCTTTTGGTAAATGATTGATTTCTTTTGTTCCAGTTCAGTGAAGTGGCATAAGGGTGCTGTGGCTGTACTGAGTTAATTCTCTCTAACCAGCTCTGGTTTTCCTATAACTAGCCAAACATCTAGAACAGAACATCTAGGCAATTTCTGACCAATTTTGGGAGAAGGCACTAATGCCTCGACAGATCAGCACAGTCAACCTATCTTGTCAAGAGAAGTTTCTGCCTTATCAAACATATCTCTCCATAGGAAAGTATCAAAAATGAAGTTCTGAAACCTTGCCAAGTGGAGAGATAAACTGAATCCACTTTCAGGACTAGGAAGAAGCAACTCTTGGTATAGGATACAAAATTAACATACAAAAATCTGTTGCATTTCTTTACACTAACAATGAAGTATCGGGAATTCCCTGGCAGTCCAGTGGTTAGGACTCTGCACTTTCACTGCTGAGGGCCTGGGTTCAATCCCTGGTTGGGGAACTAAGATGCCAGAAGCAACACGTGGACATAAATAAATACCTACCTAAATAAATAAATAAAGTGTTCATCTGTTTTAAAAAAAAAAGGCAATGACGTATCAGAAAGAGAAAGTAAGAAAACAATCCCGTTTAAAGTCACATCAAAAAAATAAAATAAAATACTTAGGAATAAACCTGACCAAGGAGGTGAAAGACCTATATACTGAGAATTATAAAACACTGATAAAGGAAATTGAAGATGATTCACAGAAATAGAAAGATATCCCATGTGCTTCAATTGGAAGAACTAATATTGTTCAAATGGCCATACTATCCAAAGCAATCTACAGATTTAATGCAATCCCTATCAAATTACCCATGACATTTTTTACAGAACTACAACAAATAATCCTAAAATTTCTATAGAACCACAGGAGACCCAGAATTGCCAAAGGAATCCTGAGGAAAAAGAACAAAGCTGGAGGCATAACCCTTCCAGACTTCAGAAAATACTACAAAGCTATAGTAAACAAACAGTGTGGTACTGGCACAAAAACAGATGTATGGATCAATGGAACAGAATAGAGAGCCCAGAAATAAACCAACACACCTACAGTCAATTAATCTTCAACAAAGGAGGCAAGAATATACAATGCAGTGTATAATTCAGCCAGTGGTGTTGGGAAAGCTAGACAGCCCACATGTAAATCAGTGAAGTCAAAACACTCGCTTACCCCCTACACAAAAATAAACTCAAAATGTCTTAAAGACTGAAATATCAGATATGACACCATAAAACTCCAAGAAGAGAACATAGGCAAAACATTCTCTGACATAAATCGTAAAAATGTTTTCTTAGGTCAGTCTCCCAAGGCAACAAAAATAAAAACAAAAAATAAACAAATGGGACCTAATCAAACTTAAAAGCTTTTGCACAGCAAAGGAAACCATAAACATAATGAAAATACAACCCAAAGAATGGGAGAAAATATTTGCAAATGATGCGACTGACAAGGGATTAATCCAAAATATACAAACAGCTCATAGAACTCAATAGCAAAATACCAAATAACTCATTCAAAAAATGGGCAAAAGACCTAAATAGACATTTCCCCAAAGAAGACACACAGATGGCCAACAGGCACATGGAAATGTGCTCAACACTGCTAATTATTAGAGAAAAGCAAATCAAAACTACAATGAGGTACCACCTCACACAGATCAGAATGGCCATCATTAAAAAGTCAACAAATAACAAATACTGGAGAGGGTATGGAGAAAAGTGAACCCTCCTACACTGTTGGTGGGAATATACACTGGTGCAGCCACTACGGAAAACAGTATGGTGGTTCCTTAAAAAACTAAAAACAGAGTTGCCATATCATCCAGCAATCCCACTCCTGGGCATATATCTGGACAAAACTCTAATTCAAAAATATACATGCAGGGCTTCCCTGGTGGCACAGTGGTTGAGAGTCCTCCTGCCGATGCAGGGGACACGGGTTCGTGCCCCGGTCTGGGAAGATCCCACATGCCGCGGAGCAGCTGGGCCCGTGAGCCATGGCCGCTGAGCCTGCGCGTCTGGAGCCTGTGCTCCGCGACGGGAGAGGCCACAAAAAAAAATATATATATATATATATATATATATATATATATACACATGCACCCAAATGTTCACAGCAACACTATTTACAATAGCCAAGACATGGAAGCAACCTAAATGTCCACTGACAGATGAATGGATAAAGAAGATGTGGTATATATACACAATGGAATACTACTCAGTCATAAAAAAGAATAAAATAAAGCCATTGGCAGCAACATGGATAGACGTAGAGATTATCTTACTAAATGAAGTCAGAAGGAGAAAAACAAATACCATATGATATCACATTTGTGTGGAATCTAAAATGAACTTATTTATGAAAGAGAAACAGACTCACACACATAGAAAACAAACTTATGGCTACCAAAGGGGAAAGGGGGTGGGGGAGGGATAAATTAGGAGTTTCGGAATAGCAGATACAAACTACTGTATACAAAATAGATAAACAACAAGGTCCTACTATATAGCACAGGGAAGTATATTCAATATCCTGTAATAAACCATAATGGAAAAGAATACAAAAAAGAATAGGTATATACATGTATAACTGAATCACTTTGCTGTATAGCAGAAATTAACACAACACTGTCAATCAACTATACTTCCATTTTTAAAAAAGAGAGAACACTGGACAACAACAACAAAAAAGAAAAGAGCCACGTTAAATAGTATATTTTTTCCCTCCAAATTGGCAGAATTTATCAGGAGGAAATGCAACGGGGAATATTAAAAGTTTTACTTTAATCTGGAAGAACCTGGACATTTTTTTCTTTTATAAAGAATAATTTAGACATTTACTAAGAATTATTTATATAGTATATTCTCCTGAGTCTGCCAAGTTAACCCTGAATGTCAAAAGGCTGAAGTTTTTTAGCATAATCTCAGTCCCTGAGCTTTATTTATGACATCTGTACCAAGCAACTGTGATTTAAAAAACACTTGATATTACAATAATAACACAATGAATCCTGGCGTAATGAACATCACATAGGTGGTTAAAAAATACACTTTATAGGGTTTCCCTGGTGGCGCAGTGGTTGAGAGTCTGCCTGCCGATGCAGGGGACATGGGTTCGTGCTCGGGTCCAGGAAGATTCCACATGCCGCGGAGCGGCTGGGCCCGTGAGCCATGCCACTAAGCCTGCGCATCCGGAGCCTGTGCTCCGCAACAGGAGAGGCCACAACAGTGAGAGGCCTGCATACCGCGAAAAAACAAAAGAAAAATCTGCCTGCCAAGGCAGGGGACACGGGTTCGAGCCCTGGTCCGGGAAGATCCCACATGCCGCGGAGCAACTAAGCCCGTGTGCCACAACTACTGAGCTTGCATACCACAACTACTGAAGCCCGTGCGCCTAGAGCCTGTCTCCGCAACAAGAGAAGCCAAAGCAATGAGAAGCCTGCACACTGCAACGAAGAGTAGCCCCCACTAGACACAGCTAGAGAAATCTTGCGCGCAGCAACGAAGACCCAATGCCAAAATAAATAAATAAATAATTTTTAAAAACCCACACACGGGGGCTTCCCTGGTGGCGTAGTGGTTGAGAATCTGCCTGCCAATGCAGGAGACACGGGTTCGAGCCCTGGTCTGGGAAGATCCCACATGCCGCGGAGCAACTAGGCCCATAAGCCACAACTACTGAGCCTGCACGTCTGGAGCTTGTGCTCCGCAACAAAAGAGGCCATGACAGTGAGAGGCCTGCGCACCACAATGAAGAGTGGCCCCCACTCGCCGCAACTAGAGAAAGCCCACGCACAGAAGCGAAGACCCAACACAGCCAAAAATAAATAAATAAATAAAAATTAAAAATTAAAAAAAATAAACCCACACACGTGTTTAAAAAAATAAATTTATATAAGATAGGTAACATATTAGTACATGGATTTCATACCACTTACTACATATTAGTATTTTCCTAGTACATTGAAACAAATTTCCCCTCTAGTAACAAATCCCAGAGGAAGCATCCAGCAGTGAGTACAGACTGCATATTAACCTCTACTTTTTTCACATCCCAAGTCTCAGAAACATTATATACTAATGGTACTATGTGGGTGAATCCACTGATAAAATCTATGAAAGACATATAACTCATATATAATCATATGTAGTATTTCCAAAAGTTAATGTTTATTAATGTAATAAAAAACATGCAATAATCTCAAAAGATGTAGAAATATATTCCATTACATGGAAATATGGTCACACTATATAGAATAATATACCAAAAGTATTAATTAAAAGCAGATTACCAAAAGTATTAATGTGTTATTTGTTCTAAAATTCATATACCTACAGAGAAGAAGACTGGAAATATATAATATACATAAAATATTAAAGAATGATTATATCTGGGTGATTTTAATTATCTTTCTGCTTCTCTGAATTTCCCAAATTTTCTGTAATAAATAAGTAGTTTTTTAATGGGGAAAAACAATAAAAGCTATTGTTTCAAAGTGTAACAGTAAACAAAAGGGTCCTACTTCCCAGGATGGATTATCTTCGCTTCTTATTTAAATCGGCGTGTGCCTTTCGTACAAGGTACTATCACAATCTAGTAGCACTCACCTGTCCAACTGCTTGCAAGTTATAGCAGACAATGTCCTTATTGGCTGCTGAAGTTCCATAGAGAAGTGCCTCAATGAGCCAGTATATCCCCAGGAGGAGGTCAGAGAAGCTCAGATAAACGAGTGGCCTTATCTGTAAAGGAATAAAATTCATAATTTCAAAAATGATATAGACAGGAGAATGTAACAATTAATTACTTTTATGTTTTACCCTTCTAGTAGAAATCTGGGCATAATTTTTCTGGGGCCTCTGCTATTGGTTGACTGGGGAATATAAAGGAATACTCCAGGTAGGAAGTAATCTGTAATCACAACTATCCCAACTGTTCTGGAACCAGAATATTCATGGAAGTATTAGCATTGGAACTTTTTCCTCAAG
>NW_006796432.1:1967859-1995987 GCF_000442215.2 Lipotes vexillifer | reverse complement strand
AAAAAAAAAAAAAAAAAAAAAAAAAAAAAAAAAAAAAAAAAAGTGTATGTGAGAAGAAGCTTTGGAACAAGACAAGTCTGCCTCAACTTCTAGCTCTAACTCTTACTAGCTATGAGACCTTAGCCATAGCTAAGCTAAATGTGTCATTTTCCACTTTACAAAAGCTCTCTCCTACATGTCCTAAACTACATTTTGCTTAATTTTGTGCCACTTGGCCTGATTAGAAAAAGTTTTGTTACATTTTTCTTAAAATCTTTTTTTTTGGGGGGGAGCACACCATGCAGCTTGTGGGACCAGGGATTGAACCTGGGCCACAGCAGTGAAAGCCCAGAATCCTAACCACTATGTCACCAGAGAACTCCCTGATTGGTTTTTTTTTAATACCTGAAGTATATACTATTTTTATTTGTCAATTATACCTCAATAAAAGGAAGGTTTTTGACTTGACTTTTTTGGTATGAAGTTTTACATAGTATGTATTTTTGTTCTCTTTTCATCATTAAATTGTAATTGCCTAGAAAGCCAGAACAGCAAAATAAATACCTTTTGTATAGCAGTCTTTGAACTATTTCCAGCCCCACCAGCAATTTTACCAAGATATCAACATCAGAAAACTCACCTCTAGGCAAGACCCTACTACCATGCTTAGAATGAATATAGGCTTCAAACAATACTGTTTCTTTGACTTTAATAATTAATGCATACCCCCAAAAAATCTACATTTATCCACTAATCCACATTTAGTCAATTCCTCAGTATTCAAAATTATAATTAAAATAACTACCTAAAAGAAAAGGGAGACCTTTGGGGCAATGTCTAAAATATCTCAATGTATTATATCAAAACGACAAATTTACAAGCAATTCATAGCATTATTCCATCATTTATAGGGGACACCTCTCTTTTTTATTTCAAAGGCTAAGTCACTAAAAGTTCAAATCCAACACAGAAAGAGACTGCTCACCTCTGGAGATTTCTGTATGTTCTGGAATACAGCATAGGCAATAAGTGAACTTGAACCTATAACACTGGCAGAGATAAAAGACTATCATTAAACAGGACAATTGAGGCTCCTTTGTTTTTGCTACTTTTTTTTACAGCTTTATTGACATAAAATTGATGTAAAATAAACTGCACAAATGTTTTAAAAATATGAAATGCTTCACGAATTTGTGTGTCATCCTTAAGCAGAGGCTATGCTAATCTTCTCTGTATCATTACAATTTTTAGTATACGTGCTACCAAAGTGAGCACTTCACAACTGATTTTGCATATCAATCCTGTTGACCAAATTGTCCTTTGATTTTCAGATGTTACCCTTCAATCTGTTTTTTTTTGTTATTATTGTTGTCGATATTATTACATTTTATTAATCAGATAACGTCAACACGGTAAAGAACAGCATTTCTAACTAATGAGTAAAAGCAAATCCCCAGGGATTTATATATATATAGAGAGAGAGAGAAAGAGAGAGAGGGAGGGGGAGAGAGAGAGAGGGAGAGGGAGAGGGAGAGGGAGAGAGGGAGAGGGAGAGAGAGAGGGAGAGAGGGGGAGGGAGAGAGAGAGAGAGAGAGAGAGAGACTTCAGAATTCTCCAGTTTTGCTTGTCTCCAGTTTTGCTAGTTGTACTAGTTCAAACAGTCACATTACATGAGGTTAAATAAACTTACCTCAGAGTAGCCATAACAAACTGTATCCACTGTATTGCAGAAAATAACTAAATAAAAAGAGAAAGTAAGAATAAAATTAAGCCTTTTAAATTTAATATTCAACCTTTCTCTAATTTCACTGTTTGTTAACTATCTGTGCAAAGCACAAACTCTTCAGTGCCTAATCAAAACACACTACAAGTCTGAGAATGAGTAAAAAGGGTGAATAGGCCCCTGGAAAGCCAGGGTGGCTCCTTTCTTCCTCCCTTATTGCTACATTGCTGGGAAACAGTAAGATAAAAAGAACAGACAGGTGGAAAGAAAATGACTGAAGGGAAAAAAGAGAGTTGGATGAGAAAATTAATAAAGGGAAGAATAAAATGGAAAAGAGGTAGAAAAAGTTAAATTTTAAGAGAGAACAGACAGATATGTGGAAAGAATGGGTAACAGTAAAGGCAAACAAATACTAAATAAAGTTGACTGACAGAGAGCTAGACAGACAGAAAAAACAGAATAGTAAGCAACAGGGGAAAAGGAAGAAGAAAAGTTAGTATGGAAAGAGATGCTGTGAGTGAAAAATACAGAACAGGGAGGATGGAAGGGGGATCGAAAAACGAAGAGAGGGGCTGCTTCTAGTCTCACCAAGTTCCAATTGTCCTCCAAAATGCTAGCCTCCAGAAGGCAGGCCATACGGACTTCAGCCTCAGCTAAATTCAAGCAGCCTGATCCTTCCTGGTCAGGTTCTGAATCCCAAGAAGTAAACAGGTAGCTCCACCCTTAACCCAGCTGGGCTCCTCCCTACCCAATCCTGCCCTGTATCTTGAGGGCAAGGAGAGAAAGTAGTGACAAGTGGAGGAGAAAGCCAAGCAGGAAGAACAAATATAGAAAGAGCAGGTGACAAGGAAACAAAGTTCTAAAAAGCATCAGGAATTGTAAAAAGGGGCAAGATGTAGGACTAATAAAAAGTACAGAGAATGAGTTACCATGAAAAGGTAAATAGAGCTGCAAGAGAGAAATAGAATAGAAAAAAGGGAAAGAAAAATAGGGAAGAAGGGAGGTCTGTTTGAAACCTGTCCTGTTTAGGGACAGAAGCCTGTGTTGGGGATGACAGACGATATATTTACTCAATCAGTAAGTTTTTAGTAATATCTGGAAAAGGTGTGAAGAGAAAGGGTTATTAATGTCTCATAATATGAATGTTTTCTTAAATATTCTGTACCAAAATTCCCACCATAAATATAAGAAATGTAATATTATATAATATTTGTAATATTATATTTGTAGCAATATTACATTTATAAATGTAAATATATTACTAAATTACACAATTCATTGAATATGCTTATGTTTATATATCAACTTTGTGTAAAATGCTGTGTTATGGAAAATATAAAGACAAAAATGATCAGACCCAGACTTTCAGGAGGTTATAATATAGTAGGAAAAATAGCTTGAATACCAAATCTCAAATAATCTGTACACAAAAAATAATATACACTGATTGGCATTTGAACATTATTTGGAAGAACTGATAAAATCTGGACAAAAATTGGGGGAAGGAGAAAGCAGAAGGAAGAACGTTTCATTTACATAACCATTTATCTTTCATCTAACCATACACTCATACATTTTATAAATATTTATTGATATCATAAATTAGATCATTTGCATGGCTTGAGTAATTTAAATATATTATTCATTTATTCATATGAAATTGAGAATATCATGTGCAGTGGAATACAGGGCATTGTTAAGTAGAGGTAGGCTCTAATCACTTTGCTTACATTATTAGGTAAACAAATTAAAATACCAGTATATTTCTGGATCAGAAATCCCTACCATAAAATCTTAGGGAGTCTTTTGAGTGAGGCCTCTAATCATACGTCTATCTAATAAGGGTGAGGGGACTAATGACAGTCTCACCAAGTGATAAGAGAATGCTTTTGGACAAAGGACTCTTGTCTCAGTCAAGAACAAATCTCAGATTGTTCAGAGAACAACCATGGCAAATCAGTCTGCTGCTCTTGACAAGAGAACTTTTCTCTTCTGGCATCTATTCTAAAATGTCTTATGCCACCAACAAACATTTGGGGATTTACTTTTCTATTTTTCTCTCTAAATTAAGCCCCTCCCTTCTGTATATTTAGCACTGTTCCCCTTTGAAGTGTCTTTGGAATCATAATTCTCCCATTTCCTTTTCTACCAGGGCTAACCCAAGCCCAAATAATGAACTGGGTGATATTTATTTTCAGTTTTGTCTTTTCTTTTTACTTAGCTCCTTACCAAGCTCAAACACATCTCAGTTCTCAATGTAATGGGCTACTACTATATATTACATATCAATTTCAGTTAACAGATATTCATTAAACTTCTACCATGAGCGAGTTACTGCAGTGGATACAAAGTCAAGAAAAACACCTATGTAGTAAAGTATTTTAATTTAAGCAAAAATAGTACTTAAAGAAAATTTCTAGTAATAATAGCTACCAATTATCAAGTGCTTTCTCTGTAAGCATTTTAATCCTCAACACAACCTTTGAGGTAAGAAGTATTATTCTTATTTAACAGATGAAGAAACTGAGGCTTGAAGTTGTGTCATTTTCCCTCTGGTTACAGAATTATCAAGTGGTAACACCAACATTCAAACTCAGTCAGTCTGATCATAGTTCTCACTCTTAACACATACAGTACTCTTAACAGGAAACTGGTTAATGGGAAAACAGGGAAAGGTAATTTTAAAGATTAATGGGACATCAAAAGAATTATTAGGCAATTGCTTCTTAGATATGACAACAAAAGTACAAACAACAAAAGAAAAAATAGATAAATTGGTCTTCTTCAAAATCAGAAACTTTACTGCTTCAAAGGATACCATCAAGAAAGTAAAAAAGACAACCCGCAGAATAGGAGAAAGTATTTGTAAACCATATATCTAATAAGGGACTTTTATGTAGAATATATAGAGAATTCCTACAACTCAATAACACAACCCAATTTAAAAATGGGCAAAGGTTTGTTTTTTTGGCTGTACCTCACGGCTTGTGGGATCTTAGCTCCCCGACCAGGGATCAAACCTGGGCCCTGGCAGTGAAAGCATCAAACCCTAACCACTGGACCGCAAGGGAATTCCCGGGCAAAGGTTTTAAATTAGAGATTTCTCCCCAAAATAATACGAATAACTAATACACATGAAAAGATGATCAACATCATAAGCCACCAGGGAAATACAAATTAAAATCACGAGATGACATTTCACACCTACTAGGATGGCTATAATAAAATGACAATAGCAAGTGAATGTTGAGAAATAGAAAACCTCATACACTGCTGTGGAAATATAACATATTGCAGCCACTGGTCAGGGAACTAAGATCCCACATGCTGTGGGGCAACTAAGTCCATGCGCCACAACTACTGAGCTTGTGCACCTCAATTACAGAGCCCACGTGCTCTGGAGCCTGCGCCACAACTAGAGAAGAGAAAACCCGCACACCACAACTCGAGAGAAGCCAGCGCGCCGCAACAAACAGCTCACACGTCGCAATGAGCGCCACGACGAAAGATCCCACATGCTGCAAGGAAGATCCCATGTACCGCAACAAAGATCCAACGCAGCCAAATAAATAAATTAATTAATTAAAAAAAAATGTCCCAAACAGGCAAATTTACAGTGACCGAAAGTGGATTAGTGTTGCCTAGAGCTAGAAAGGTAGTTTGGGAGGGAATGGGGAGTGACTGCTAATGGGCACAGGCTTTCTTTTTAGGATGATAAAAATATTCTAAAATTAGATAATGGTGCTGGTTGTACAATTCTATGAATATACCAGAAACCACTGAATTGTAGACTTTAAAAGGATGAATTGTACAGTACGTAAATTATATCTTAATAAAGCTGTTATCCAAAAAAATGAAGTTTGGGACAAAAGCAAGGAAGGATATATCCCATTGCTGAAACTCATGGTATAATGATTAATGGATAACATGTTTCTGTCTCTCCTACTGAAAAGAATAATATTTAGAATAAAAAGTGTAAAACATTGTAAGAGGGAACTGAAGATAAAGATTGTAAGAGAGCACCTGACTGCTCTAAATGAATGCAGCACTCCTGGCATGAAACAATTACACTCCAGGGCTTTGGTAAAACTTGCAGGTTAACCCAATAAACCATTGAATGAAATTTGAGAGTTCATGTAAAACTGGAAAAATTGCTAGAAATTGTAGAAATTGCTAGAAGTTGTAGAAATTGTAGAAAGCTGTTGATAACTAAAAATTTTTTATAAGAAGAAAGGATAGTAGAATCTGCAAAGATCTTAGTATTTATCTCAGACAAGATTCTAGAATGAACTATCCAAAAGATGTATTTTTATCAATTTATTTATTTATCTTTGGCTACATTGGGTCTTTGTTGTTGGGTCTTACTTGCTGCACACGGGCTTTCTCTAGTTGTGGCAAGTGGGGGCTACTCTTCGATGCGGTGTACAGGTTTCTCATTGTGGTGGCTTCTCTTGTTGCAGAGGTTGGGCTCTAGGCACATGGGCTTCAGAAGTTGTGGCACGTGGGCTCAGTAGTTGTGGCTCACGGGCTCTAGAGCTCAACAGTTGTGGCACACGGGCTTAGTTGCTCCACAGCATTTCAGATCTTCCTGGACCAGGGCTCAAACCCGTGTCCCCTGCATTGGCAGGCAGATTCTTAACCACTGTGCCACCAGGGAAGTCCCAAGATGTGTTTTAAAGAATTAGAAAAAAGTAACCATTAATTCAACATGGATTTATAAAAAAAAAAATCATGCCAGACTAACCCCATTCTCTTTTTAGACACAGTGTATATGGTATTTTGACAAAACATTTTGTGAGAAATTTCATGATATAAAAATAAGAAAATATATTGGGAATTCCCTGGTGGTCCAGTGGTTAGGACTCAGCACTTTCACTACTGGGGCCTGGATTCGATTCCTGGTCAGGGAACTAGGATCCCGTAGGCCGAGCAGTGTGGCCAAAAGAAAAAAAGAAAGAAAGAAAAGAAAAGAAAATGTAGACCAAGTAGAAGCACAATTAAGGGCATTTCTAAATAAACCTAAGGTAGTGCTAAGTAATTGATAAATATCAACTTAAAAATGGCTTCTAAAAAAAAAAATGGCTTCTACTGGAGTGAACCAGAATTCTGACTTGACACTGTTCTGTAAAACATTTTCATCAATAACTTGAAAGAAAATACAGTGAGCATATTTATCAAATATGTGTGTGTTACTTATCTATTGCATCATAACAAATGTCCACAAATTTAGCAGTTTAAAACACATGTATTATCTCACAGCGTCTGTGAGTTAGGAGTTCAAGAATAGCTTAGTTGGGTCTTCTGCTTCAGTGTTTCTCACAAGGTTATGACCAAGATGTTGACCAGGGCTGGGTCTCGTCTGAAGGCTCAAATGGAGAAGGATCTGCTTCCAAGTTCATACAGTTGTTGGCCTAATTCAGTTCCTTGAGGGCTGTGGGCCTGAGGGCCTCAGTTCCTAACTAACTCTTGGTGCAAGGCTACACTCAGTTCTTTGCCATGTGAACTTCCACAAGATGCCCTCCGAGCGACATGGAAGTCTCAATCTTATGTAAGCAAATGACTGAAGTGACATCCCATCACCTTTCCTGTATTCTATTCATCACAGATCTCGTCAACACTCAAGGGGAGAGGATTACACAACAGTGTGAATACCAAGAGGCAGGCATCATTGGGGGCTATCTTAGTGACTGCCCACCACTGTGTGTTTATCCAACAGGTCAAATACTTTTCCAATTCAGATAATTTGCAATAGCTCTTCCTTCTCTGGAATGCTCTTCCCCCAGATAATCACATGACTAGCTCCTTCTCATCCTTCAAGCATCAGGTCAAATGTCATCACCTCAGAGATGTAACATTTATTTAAATTCCAAAATATCTTGTTTGTTTGTGTGCCTATTTCTCCTTACTAGACTGTAACTTCCTTGGGGCCAGGCAACTTATCTGTCTCATTAACCTCAATATCTCTAGTGCCTAAAAGTGACTAAAATAGGCATTCAGTATTTATTGAATGAATGTACCAAAGTTGTGAGGGATAGATCTTATACTTTAGAATAATAAGTTTTATTTAATAATATAATAATATAAAAGTTAATAGAAATAAATGCAAGTATACTGCACTTGGGTCTAAAATATCAACTGGACAGAGATAAGGATGAAATGGTAACCTAATCTCATTTACCATCACATCAAAAAGAATAAAATACCTAGGAATAAACCTATCTAAGGAGGCAAATGACTGGTACTCTGAAAACTAAAAGACACTGATGAAAGAAATTAAAGATGACAGAAACAGATGGAAAGTTGTACCATGTTCTTGGATTGCAGGAATCAATATTGTTAAAATATGCATACTACCACGGCAATCTACAGATTCAGTGCAATCCCTATCCAATTACCAATGGCATTTTTCACAGAACTAAAACAAATTTTTTTTAAATTTGTATGGAAATACAAAAGACCCTGAATAGCCAAAACAATCTTGACAAAGAAAAACTAAGCTGGAGGAATCATGCTCCCTGACTTCAGACTATATTATAAAGCTACCGTCATCAAAACAATATGGAACAAAAAAGACTGATCAATGGAACAGGACACAAAGACCAGAAATAAACACACGCACTTATGGTCAATTAATCTATGAGAAAGGAGGCAAGAATATACAATGGAGAAAAGACAGTTTCTTCAATAAGTGGTGTTGGGAAAACTGGACAGCTACATGTAAATCAATGAAATTAGAACATTCTCTAACACCATATACAAAAGTAAATTCAAAATGGATTAAAGACCTAAATGTAAGACTAGATGCTACAAATGCTGGAGACAGTGTGGAGAAAAAGGAATCTTCCTACACTGTTGGTGGGAATGTAAATTGGTGCAGCCACTATGGGGAACAGTATGGAGGTTCCTTAAAAAGCTAAAAATAGAGTTACCATATGATATAGGAATTCCACTCCTGGGCACATATCCAGAGAAAACTCTAATTCGAAAAGATACATGTACCACAATGTTCATAGCAGTGCTGTTTACAATAGCCAAGACATGGAAGCAACCTAAATGTTCATCAAGGGATGAATTGATAAAGAAGATGTGGTATATGTACACAATGGAGTATTACTCAGCCATAAAAAAGAATGAAATAATGCCATTTGCAGCAACATAGATGGACCTAGAGACTATCACGCTAAGTGAAGTCAGACAAAGACAAATATATGATACCACTTATATATGAAATCTCAAAAAATGATACAGGGACTTCCCTGGTGGTCCAGTGGTTAAGACTCCATGCATCCACTGCAGGGGGCACGGGTTTAATCCCTGGTCGGGGACTAAGATCCCACATAACGTGATGTGCAGCCAAGAAAAAAAAAAAAAAAAAGACACAAATGAACTTATTTACAAAACAGAATTACACAGACATAGAAAACAAATTTATGGTTACCAAAGTAGAGAGAGGGGAGAGGGATAAATTAGGAGTTTGGGATTAACATATACACACTACTAGATATAAAATAGGTAAACAACAAGGCCCTACTGTATAGCACAGGGAACTATATTTAATATCCTGTAATAATCTATAATGGGAAAGAATCTGAAAAAGAACCACTTTGTTGTACACCTGAAACTAACACAACATTGTAAATCAACTATACTTCAATAAGAAAAGAGAGCAAAATTTTTTAGAAAAGAAAAAGTTAGCAACATTTTACTTTAAAAATCTAGAGTCATTCTATCCAATAAATATGTAATGTGAGCCATATACGTAACTTAAAAGTTTCTAAAAAACTTTTAAAAAAGTAAAAAGAAACAGGTAAAATTAATTTTAATAATAAATTTTATTAACCCAAATATTAAAAATTTTGTCATTTCAACATATAATCAATATAAAAATCACTGCAATATTTCACTTTCTTAATTTTGTACTTTGTAATTCAGGGTGTATTTTACACTTATGTCTCAATTCCGGTTAGCCACATTTCATGAGCTCAGTAGCTACATGTAAATTTACTTTACTTACTTACTTACTTATTTATTTATTTCTGCATTGGGTCTTCGTTTCTGTGCACAGGCCTCCTCTAGTTGTGGCGAGCGGGGGCTACTCTTCGTTGCGGTGCGCAGGCTTCTCATTGTGGCAGCTTCTTTTGTGGCAGAGCACAGGCTCTAGGCCCATGGGCTTCAGTAGTTGTGGCACGTGGGCTCAGTAATTGTGGCTCACAGGCTCTAGAGCGCAGGCTCAGTAGTTGTGGCACACGGGCTTAGCTGCTCCGCGGCAGCTAAGATCCTGGGAAGATCCTGGGATCTTCCTGGACCACGGCTTGACCCATGTCCACTGCATTGGCAGGCAGGTTCTTAACCACTGCACAACCAGGAAAGTCCTACATGTAATATTATAAGTGGCATTTTTATTTACAACTAGATTGTAGAGGCTCTTGCATTTGAATTTTATACTGCAGAGGTGCCATTATAAACTTCTGAGCAAATAAATGACATGACATAATTACCATATAACTAGTCCTTCGTGAGTATGTAGTATATGCCACGCCCTATTCTAAATGCTTCCTATACATTAATTTAATCCATTCACAATTCTATGAAGTATTATTATTATCCTTTTACATGATACTATCACGAGTAACATGTTGGCAGTGTTCAGGATAGATTAAAAAGGGAAGAGACTGGCAAGAATTAAGTTATTTTTATTTACTTATTTACATCCCACTTTGACCTAGATAATATTTCAGGTGGCTTATGACAGTGCATAAGATAAGACAAAACAACATGAATTGAACATGGGACAAAAGAAGAAAGAAAAACATCTCTGCTGAAATGATCTGATCCCTGGATGTTAAAATCTCTATGCATTTTTTAATGTTACTTTATTGAAAAAACAATATTGAAATAAGAGAAATCTAAAGTAAAAAGTTTGCTGCAATCTCATCTAGTCAAAACGAGTTTTACTTTCGTTACTTTAAGTCTTTGTCCTTATGCATATTCAATTTTTACATGTTTGTAGTAATTCTATAGCTAGTATTTTATATTCTACGTTTTTGCTCAACATTATTCCATAATAACCTTTTTTCCTTTTGTTAGAGTCTTATTTTCTTTCTCTCCACTCCCCTGAACTGTAACCAATGCAAAAAGCCTGGTATATTTCTCTACATCATTCTCTATTCTCATTAAAATATATCCATATATATATATATATTTCTATCCACACACACACACACACACACACACACACACACACACATACAGAGGTTGTTGCAGTGGTATGGTAGGTTTTTTAAAATGGGATCATATATTTCTGTATACATTGCTGTTCTCACCTGTTATTTCATGGATATCTCTCCACTTTAATATAAATAGTTCTAATCAATTTTGATAGCTGTACAGTATTCCACATAAGATAATTTATCCAACAATTCCTCTCATGATGGACATGTAGGCTGTTTTCAGGTTTTGTTTTTAATTTCCTTTATTTATTTTTCATTCTGCAAACAATTCTGTGGTAAACATCCCTACAACCCCGCATATATAATCTCCTTCTTTGCTGATGTTTTTATTACTAAAAGACAGATTCCAGAATGGAATTCTTTTTGTTCCTCAAATATTTCAAGCTCTTTTTCATTCTGTATTATTTTATTGGTCACACCATGCAGCTTGGGGGATCTTAGTTCCCCCATTACAGATCGAATCCAGGCCCCCAGCAGTGGAACCACAGAGTCCTAACCACTGGACCGCCAGGGAATTCCCTCTTTCTCATTCTAGAACCTTTGCACATACTAGGTTTTTTCCCTAAAATGCTTCCTAACACATAGTAATGTGTAATTTAAATTTATTTATATAATTATTTAATGTTTGTTTCATCAATCAAGGGTAAGTTCCTTGAGAGCTGAATCCCATTCATGCTTTAGGTCTTATATCAGCTCAAATATAATTGCTTGTAGAGGTTTTCCATGCACCTCAACGCAAATTAATTCCCCCCATCATATTCTTTCATAAGCCCTCAACTTTTCTTTCTTAGAAATCATCACAATTTGTAATTATATATTTATTTGTATACTTATTTAATGTTGGTCTCTCCTCTAGGACTGCAGGGAGCACATCTATTTTGTTCACCAGTGTAACCCTTGCCTCCAGAAGAGAGTGTGGTGTGTAAAAGATGTTCAGTAAATAGTTATTAAATATTGAAAGCTTCTTGGGACTTCCCTGGTGGCCCAGTGGTTAAGAATCTGCCTTCCAATGCAGGGGACACAAGTTCGATCTGTGCTTGGGGAACTAAGATCCCACATGCCATGGGGCAACTAAGCCCGCTCACCGCCAACTACCGAGCCTGCGTGCTCTAGAGCCCGCATGCCACAACCAGAGAGCCTGAGCACTCTGAAGCCCACACGCCAGAACTAATGAGAAGCCCACAGGCGGCGATGAAGAGCCCGCATGCTGCAACGGAAGACCCCACATGCTGCAACTGAGACCCAATGCAGCCAAATAAATAAATAAATAAAATATATTTTTTTAATTGGTATGATGTGAATAATCCTGCTATTAAAAAAAATATTGAAAGCTTCTTAAAGGAGGATGGGGCTTGGAGAAAATCATACTGTTGAGTAAATTTTCCTTCTATAACAATTTTTTTAATGTGAAATCTGCTTTAAGTGTTCATTAAGACATCTATGTCAAAAAAACTAGTGTTAATATCACCAAAACCTTGCAGGGTAAAAGCAATTAGCTCTAAGGGATGGGACAGCTCCAAAGTACAATATGTGATCTAAGAAGGGAATGCAGAAAGGACCAACGGAATTTTGAGAGACAGCTATGGAATAGTTCCTCTTTCATTGACTTGATTCATTTATTCACTGTACAAGAATGTACTGAGCATCTACCATGTGCCAGACACTGTTCTAGGTGCTGGGGATATAACAGTGAACCAAAAAGACAAAACAAAAATAAAAACAAAAACAAACCCATCCCTCACGGGAAACAGATACTTAGAAAAATAAGCAGGGACTTCCTTAAGTGGTCCAGTGGTTAAGAATCCACCTTCCAATGCAGTGGACGCAGGTTCAATCCCTGGTCGGGGAACTAAGATCCCACATGCCGTGGTGCAACTAAGCCCATGCGCTCTGGAGCCCGTGCACCACAGCTAGAGAGCCCATGCGCCAAAACTACTGACCCGCATGCCCTGGAGCCCACAGCCCACAACTAGAGAGAAGCCCGCACGCCGCACCGAAGAACCCACGTACAGCCATGAAAGATCCTGTGTGCCACAACTAAGACCCAATGCAGCCAAATTAATTAATTAATTAATCAATTTTTAAAAAGAAAATAAGCAAATTATACAGTATGTTAAGCTGAAGAGTGCTATGAACAGAGAGAAGGGAGATGGAAAGCAGGAAGGTATCAGGGAGGAGCGATTTTTTTTTAAGTATGGTCAGGGTAGATCTTAGGAAGCTGACATTGGGTCAAAGACTTGAAGGAAACGAAGGAGCCGGCCATATGAATATTTTGAAGAAAAGTGTTCTAGAGGGAGAAAGCCAGCACAAAGGCTCTGAGGCAGGAACGTGCCTTCTGTATATGAGAAATAAAAGATGTCAGTGCGACTGGGGGCTCACCAGCTTGATGATGTTAGAAAAAAAGATGGGAGAATTTATGTATTAGTTGTCTTAGCAGACCATGCCATTTTCCTTCTCCCTTACTCCAGTTGCTACATTGAGTCATATGCACACTCAAGTAACATGCCTTGCCACTTGAGTCATATGCACACTCAAGTAACATGCCTTGCCACCTCCTCCTTCCTACCTCACCCAGGGTGAGCCTTTTGATTTTCCACAACAGAGTCAACTGTGGGATTTTATGACTTCCTAAATATGGAGAGTTATACTTGGCTTATTTGTGTAGATTGTTGTTGTCAAGGTCCTGAAGCCAAGAATCTAATTATACCATGAGGTAACTGACTGGGACCAGGGCACTATTAAAAGGCAGCATTAAGACAATTACTGCACTTTTGCAATTCATAACAAAAGTACCAATATTTCCCTTCCCTCTCCAACCAATCCACTTCTTGCACTTTTCTCAAAACATACTTCTAAACTAATCATGACTAAAAAGTCACTCCTGATCAATCACAGTAACTACTGTAGATGTGCTCAATGCATTTATACACTCAGAAGTGGATAATAGCTCCTTATTGACTACAGGACAAAATAGCAATTTCCTAATTTGATTTTCAAGATTCTCCCCTACCTGGGCTTAAAACTGTCTTACTATCTACTGTTTTGAGAACTCCCTCAAGCAAGCCGGTCATTCCCCAAAACATCATGCTCATTTCCACTTCTGCTCTTTTTTCACTTGTTCTCCACCTAAAATGTTCTCCGTTTCCACCTCCTACATGAAGCCTTCTTTAACCACCTTAGCTCACAGTAATTATCCCTTCTTCTAACTTCTATTCATTTATCTATGTGGTGCATTTTCTTTAATAATTTATTAGGGCAAACTCAAAATAAATTTTTCTGAACCTTCCCAACACACACACACACTGGACTCTCTCAAAATTTCTATCTAAACTGGCTGCCCAAGATTGGCTATTATCTTTGATGACTACTTTATACATACATACATACCTACATACACATTTATTGGACACATGCAATGGTTAACTTGGTGCTAAGCCCCTTATAATGTATTATATAATTTATTCTCTTACCAGCATATCCATTTGTTCAAGTCTTGTGGATTCTACCCTATAAAAGTTTCTCAATTCCAACCTCACCTTTTCATCTATTAGGTCCTATTACAGGACCTTAATCTCTCCCACCAAGACTACTGCAGTGAACCTCCCTGACCTCAGCTTTCTCCATTCCAGGGCATCCCCTTTATTCCCGAGTGTGACAGCAAATCTAACGTCACTCTCCTAGCTACAGCCTCTGGTGGCTCCAAACGCTTTAGCTTGATAAGACCCTTTACAACGTGCCCATTTACCTTTACAGATTCATCATGCTTTCCCCCTTGCTAGAAATATCCTTTGGTGTTTGCCCTGCAAACACCTCCTCTTCTTTCAAGATCCAGTTCAAAAGTCATCTCCCGTCTATAACTTTCCCTGACATTCCTGAACAGGGCTGACTGAATCTCCATTTGTGCTTTCACGAAACTGTAATATAGTCTTATTTTCTACCGATTACACTGTAATGGTTATATTGCTATTCCCACGTCTCCTTCCACCACTGAGTTTGTTCAATACACTGCTATCTCTTTCCTCTTGATTCTGTATTCCCGCAGGCAAAAACCAGGACCTGGTGTAAACTATCCTGAACAAACACCTGTTGAAGAGAATTACTAGGATTTTAAAAAAATATATCTTCAGGGCTTCCCTGGTGGCGCAGTGGTTGGGAGACTGCCTGCCAATGCAGGGGACGCGGGTTCGTGCCCCGGTCCGGGAGGATCCCACGTGCCGCGGGGCGGCTGGGCCCGTGAGCCATGGCCGCTGGGCCTGCGCGTCCGGACCCTGTGCTCCGCGGCGGGAAAGGCCGCAGCGGTGAGAGGCCCGCGTACTAAAAAAAAAAAAATATATATATATATATATCTTCAGAGAGCCCAGGACACAGCTCGATGGGTACTCAGCTTTCAGGGAAGCCTGTTTTTATAGGAGCCTGGAGCCTCCCTGGTGAGGCACTCACCACAGAGTAGGTCTCATATCGGACTGGGAAGCGGCAGGAGTCGCTCTGACCGCCATACTGACGAATAGCTGAGTCTCACTTACCAACTCGGGTCGTGGCTAAGGGAGGGAGAGGAGTATGACTGAGGGGTAGTAGCACCGTCAGACTGACAGACTAACCGAAGGTAGCAACAGGTCCCAACCGACTGCCTGACGGACAAAAGGCAGGAAGAAATGACAGCTGGCCCCGTCATCTTCGAAAAAGAGAATAGCCATCTTAGAGCTGCAAGGACGCCGAGCACGCGCTTCACGCCGCGGCTCACGCGGAGGAGGACGGGAAAAGAGCAGGCTGGTAGCAAGCCTCGCTGAGTGCGCGTGCGCGTGCTCGGCAGTCTCTCCTTCCTCCTCTTCCTCCTCCCCTCCCCCAGCCTCCCCGGCACTGCCGTCCAACCCCCACACTGCCACGCGGCCAGGCCCGCTCTCCCTAGGCCTGCTGGGGCTTCGCCGAGTGCGCACGCGCGGCAGCTCCATTTTCCCCGTCCCTCACGTGGCTTCTCCCCCTCACCACGCAGGCCTGGCTGTACACGTGAGCGCACCCGGGCCCGCCTTCCTAGCCACGTGACTCCCGGCTCCGCGCTTGCTCCACTACAGCCTTCCTATCTCTTACTGCCAGAATCCGGCGTTATGGCTGCCGCCGTTCCCCGCGCCGCTTCTCTCTCCCAATTGTTTCCCCTTCTCATGTTCCTCCTGCTCCTCTCTGCTCCGCAAGGCGGCAGCGGCCTGCACACCAAGGGCGCCCTTCCCCTGGATACAATCACTTTCTACAAGGTAACGGGGCGGGGGACATCGCGCACAGGTGCAGCCAGACTGCCCAGGGGAGCACGCACCCGTGAGGGACACAGGAGACAGCTGGCAGGAGGTGGTCTGTAGCGACAATCCCGTGACTTCCCACCGTCCTGTAGGACTATGGAATCTGGGCCGAGGCCGTATCATGACCATGGAGCATACATGTACCAGGGTCCTCGCGCACCTTTGCAGTATTTGCACTTGCTTCCTCTTTTGCAAGAGAACTGCAGAGGTGCAGCCGAGGGAGCCGGGTGCCTCTTCCTGTCGCATATGGGAAGAGGGCGGTGCCGGGCGAGATCCAATCCTCAAATCCCAAGTAGGAGACTCGGAGGGCGGTACTAGGCGGACGCCACCCGTCTGTGGTGGGGCAAGGTTGGAAACGCGGCTCGTTAGCCTGCGTTTCAGCGCCCCTCTCCCTTTGGCTTGGATTGCAGCCACTGTCCAGATATTCTGCGTCTCCTTAAAAAGTGCTAGGGTTAAGAATAAGCTTCGGTTCAACCACCCTACAGTGAGTGTCTTGGGCCTGGTGACAAATCAAATCGGGTCGAGACATGGAAGGAAGGATTCGCCTCTACCCCCGCCTTCATATTTACAGAATTGGGGTCTTGGCCTCGGTAAATGGACGTTGGAAATATTGAAGGCTGAATGCAGTCCCAATCCCTTAATTTTACACCCACTGGCACCTTTTTAACTTCGCCTATGAGATGGGCAAGCTAAGTGTTGAGATTTGATTTTCTTAATTTGTACCCACTGCTGGGAAGTGAACCAAGAAGTGGAGCTCTAAATCTCTAAATCTATCTCAAGTGGTTTAACTCTTCGTATTTTCAAAAGGGTTCCTTGTGGAGTTGGCACTTGTGGCTCATTGAATGCAAAGTTTCAAGAATTTAAAACTTTGCTGGTTGTCAGGCACACACCCCACAGCACCCTTTGCTTTAGGGGGCTTTCCTAGCAAAGTGACACCCCTACCACCCAAACATGGATATGGGGTAACATCACAGACCAAATGTGACTTAGAGGGAAACTGCATCGTAACAGTAGTAGTATTTCCTAATCAATTGGTGTGCCTCCATTTTTACAGCTACCACCCTAGTCTAGGCTATGGTTATGTAAGCCTCCTCACTAGCCTCCCTGTTTTCACTCTGGAGCCTCTCAGTCCAGTAGCCTAAGTCCTACATGATCTGACCCTTGCTTCCCTCTCCTTTCATCTCCTAATCATTCTCCTCTTTGTGCCCTCTGTTCCAACTACATATGCCGTGCCCTCTGTCCTTTGGCTGTTCCTAGCTCATTACTGCCTTAGGCCCTTTGTACTGGCAGTTGCCCAGTCTTTGAAAGGCTGGTTGCTCCTCGTCGTTCAGGCTTGGGTTAAATGTTACCTTCTCAGATTTCCCCCTCCCCCAGTCTAAAGTGCCAGTCACATTACCCTGTTTGATTTCTCTGTAGAGCACTCATCACTGATTTTTTTTTCTTGTCTAGTGTATTGTGTCCCACACTAGGATATTATATGCTTGTGAAGAACTACCTTGTATATCTTGTTCACTGATCATCTGCACAACCTAGTAGGTTACCTGTTACATAGAAGATGCTCAATAATAATTTGTCGAGTGAATGAACAAATGTTTTCTCCAGTCCCTTTCTAAATCTCACTCTCTTCCATCACTATTGAACAAAAGGGGAGCTTCCTAGGGTTACCATATCCAGGAGACTTGTTCTGTGCTTTGCCTTTCAGTGATTTCCAGTGTCTTTTTTTGTTTCTTGCCCTTTACCATCACTAAAAATGAGAAACCCTGTCTGTTTTCTTTACTGCTGTGTTCACTTAGAACAGTGCCTGGCACATGTTAGGTCCTCACTACCTTTTTATTGAATGAATGAATGAATAATGAATTCATCTATACATTGAAGAAGCAAGTCAACTAAATGTAGGTTATGGTGGAGCTGATTGCTCAAGGATGAAGAAAGGAGAGACTTCTATTTCTTTCTCTTTTTTTGGCTGCACTGTGCCACATGTGGGATCTTAGTTCCCTGACCAGGGATCGAACCTGTGCCCGCTACATTGGAAGCACGGAGTCTTAACCACTGGATCACCAGGAAAATCCTGAGAGAGATTTCTAAAGTAGTTAACAGGTACAGGTTGAGTAAAAGAACAAGAAAAAATTAGCTGTGCAAATGTTTGCCATTCAAAACCATTCTGCTGATGGCTAAGAATGGTGAAAATAAAAGATGAAGGCCTCTCAATTCTATTTCAATGTTACACCACTGTATGATTATTAATATTATTCCATAATATAAATGTAGGCCCCTTGAAGTTAGGTTTTCATGTGTTCTTTTATAAAATTTTCTCCCTGGGGGCTTCCCTGGTGGCACAGTGGTTGAGAGTCTGCCTGCCGATGCAGAGGACACGGGTTCGTTCCTCAGTCCGGGAAGATCCCACATGCCGTGGAGCGGCTGGGCCCGTGAGCCATGGCCGCTGAGCCTGTGCATCCGGAGCCTACGGCAGAGGCCACAACAGTGAGAGGCCCGCGTACAGCAAAAAAAAAAAAAAAAAGAAAAATTTTCTCCCCGGACATGTAGCATCTGCTATCAAAGCCTGCCCTGGTTTTGTTCATTTATCAGATATTTTCGGAGCATCTGCCACATGCCAGGGCACTGTTGGGCACTAGGGATAATACAGCAGAAAACAGGTCAGAGACGGTCCTTATTCTCATAAATTATATTTTAGTGGAGAGGACCGACAACAAGCAGATAAGGATTTCAGAGAGGGATTAATTCAGTGAAGAAAGTCGAGGGCAGTAGCCTGCTAGAGTATGATGGAAATGAAGCAGAATTAGATGGTATTAGTGGGGGAGGCCTCTCCGTTAGGAGAGGACATTTGAACTGAGCTTTGACAACCATGGAAAGAACCAGGGAAAGGGCACTCTAGCCAGCAGAGACAGCAAATGAAAAGGCCCTGAGTGGGAATGTTTGGTGTGTTGAACTGAAATAAGGCCAAATGGGCCAGAGGGATGTGATCTGATTTATATTTTTAAGTCTTCCCTGCTCTTAGACTCCAGAACTCAGAATTTTTGGGGTCAGTGACCACTTAAAGATTACCTGTTCTAGTCCCTTCTCCCTCTTCCCTTGTGTTCTCTGGTACTGTTAAATATTTTTTAAAACCTAAAACGAAATGGACAGCAACCCACAGTAAGAAACAAGGACTAACAAAACTGGACTGATGTCAGCTTGACTTAATTATGGCAGGGATTGCCTGTGATGAAAAATTAACCCGTAGTGATGACTTTGATTAGAAAAATTAAAAGTTGTAGGAGGAGGGGAGGCAGTACTACCAACCAGAGGCAGCTTATTAGATAAAATCTATGCATTAGGGGCTTCCCTGGTGGCACAGTGGTTGAGAGTCTACCTGCCGATGTAGGGGACACGAGTTCGTGCCCCGGTCCGGGAATATCCCACATGCCGTGGAGCGGCTGGGCCCGTGAGCCATGGTCGCTGAGCCTGTGCGTCCAGAGCCTGTGCTCCGCAACAGGAGAGGCCACAACAGTGAGAGGCCCGCGTACCGCAAAAAAAAAAAAAAAAAGTAGAGCAACTGAAAATCTATGCATTGGGTGAAACCATGAAAATGAAGTTTTAGAATTCCTCAATAAGTTAAATATAGAATTGCTATATGACCCTGCAGTTCCACTCCTAGATATATTCCCAAAAGAGATGAAAACAGGTGTTCAAACAAAAACTTGTACACAAATGTTTATAACAGCACTATTCACAAATAACCAAAAGGTGGAAACAACCCAAATGTCCATCTACTGATGAATGGGTAAACAAAGTATGATATATCCATACAATGGAATATTTATTTGGCCATAAAAAGGAATAAAATACTGATGCATGCTACAACATGAATGAATCTTGAAAACATTATGCTAAGTGAAAGAAACTAGACACAAAAGGTCATTTATTGTATGAGTCCATCAGAGAAGACAAATCCATACAGACAGAAAGCAGATTAGTGGTTTCCAGGGGCTGGGGGAAGGAGGATTGGGGAATGACTGCTTAATGGATACGTGGTTCCTTTTCGGGTAATGAAAATGTTCTGGAACTAGATATTAGTGATGGTTGTGCAACACAGTTAATGTAATAAATCCCTGTGATGTAAATTTTACCATACTTGAAATAGAAGTCTGGACCCTGACAGTTCAGGTTTTAGAGATCTAACTTCAAGGAAACTGTAGTTTAGGGAGGGGACATTGTCGCAAGCCTGGCCTCTCAGCAACTTCCTATGAGCCCTGAAATTGCAGAGTGCAAACTCTGGACTCCCTAGCAAGAGCATCCTCCATGATGCCAACCCCTTTATAGACGATTGTTTGGTTTGGGTCAGGTTTCTGGTTCATTGCCAGAGAAAGGCCCCTGGGATGATGGGCACGACAGGGGCCAACGCAAAGTGTGCTAAGGATGCGTTTCCTTAGCCTTACCAAAAGGGCCACTGGAGGAGAAGGCCTTAGTACATCTATAGCATTGTTTGTTCCAGACAGTTTGATTAGTGTGAGCAACTACTTAATGGGGTACTCAATAGTAGACACCGTCAAATTGTTAAGTGAATCAATGGGTGAATGAATGAATGAAGGTTAGTATATGAGAGCTTGTCTCCCTTGTGGGCTTGTTTTCCACTCTTTCTTAAACAGGGGTCCCTTGGGAAAGGGAATTAGCCCCAAAGGTCCTTGGGAACCCCCACTTGCTCAGCTCTGTATGCCCTCAGGTCATTCCCAAAAGCAAGTTCGTCTTGGTGAAGTTTGACACCCAGTACCCGTACGGTGAGAAGCAGGATGAGTTCAAGCGTCTGGCTGAAAACTCGGCTTCCAGCGATGATCTCTTGGTGGCAGAGGTGGGGATCTCAGGTATGGACAAGTCTGGGATGACTGAGGAGGGCAGAGGGGGAGGAAACTAGGAATTATTTCCCTACTTGTAGGGGGAATACCCAGTGCCTTTCTGTCTGAGCCACACACGAGTAGTATAAATGGGGTCGTGTCCTCTCAAGGAGACTGGTACCCACAGTAAGCTTAGCTTGAGCAGATTCTGTGACCACAGAACCTCAGCTCAGCCTTGCAGGTGCTTGAGGGGAGGGAATTCACCATCCTTCACCCTTCACCCACGCTGACATGAAACTTACTGTGAGAGTTTGGAGCTCTCCTTGCAGGGGACTGTAGTCAGAGGGGGTGCCTTGCCTCCCGGGGGACAGCGTAGTCAGTTTTTCCATCTTCATTTCAGCTCTTTTGTACCAAAACTATTGGGTTTGGGCTTTAGCTCAAATCCACCAGAGCTGCCACTAAACCAAGGGTAGCTCTCAATGATAGGGACAACTTTAATACATAGTTGCCAACATTTAGTGGTTTTTCAGTCTGTAAAGATGTACACAGACATTGCATTTTTAATCTTCACTTGAACCTCGCCTGAGAAGCGAGATGCATTATCTCCTTTTTATACTTGAGGAAAACTGAAGCTCAAGGAGCTTAAATGATTTGTCTCAGGCTGTGGGGTAGCAAGGGGTTCATTCAGAACTCCTCCTAAGTGTGTATTCTTAGGAGGAATGCAGTAGGTTCTTCCCTCTCTGCTTCCTCCCAGCTGAGATGCCACAGTTCCCTAGTGAGCTCTTGAGTCTGGTCTTGGATAGAGGTAGCTGTCACACTTCTTCAGGGCAGTTGATCAAGTTTAACTCAACTGTGAGTCCACTCCTTTGGGGCTTTAATAATATTAACAATAGCTGACATTTCTGAAATGTTTATTATGTGCCAGGCCACTGTGCTAAGTGTTTTACATGTATGTCATCCTGTGGCAACTCTGCGAAGAAAGTTTTATGATTCCCCAAGTGAAGAAACAGATGCTTAGAGTAACTTGCTCAAGATTATAAAGTGCCAGAACCCCACACTTCCTATACTACTACCCAGTAATAGGTGGTCTTGGCCATTTCTTCTTGGCCAGGTGTAAGAAAACAGTTGTAGTCCTTGGGGCTGCTGCTGCCTTTTGGGAAAGACATAGCAAATACTAACAGCTACCACATACTGAACACTTAACTCTGCCAGGTTAAGTGCACATATCCCCTCATTGGGTCCTCCCAACAGCCCTCAAGTGGTAGGGACTGAGTTCGTTACCTACCACATATTCACTAAGCTCCAGCCAGACTACACTTTGTAATCCTTAAATATACCCAGCTCATTCCTGCCTCAGAGCTTTTGCACTTGGCAGTCCTTTCTGCCTGAGACACTCTTCCCACAAATTGATGTGTCTGCTGTTAATGTGTCTTCTATGTCTCCTACATATTCAGGTCCCTCAGTTCATGTCATCTTCACAGGGAGGTCTTCCATGACCGACCAAAGTGGGCCTTCTCACCCAGTCACTGTGTCATATCACCATTTTATTTTCGTCATAGCACTAATCACTTTGGTTCATTTGTTAATTGTCTCTCTTCTCACTTTTTGAAGAGTATGAGCGCTTTGAGGTCAGAGAGCTTGATACTCTTAATCACTCTAAATCACAACTAAGTCCCCAGCACTTAGAACAGTCCCTGGCACATAGTGGGCATATAATAAATATACAGAATTCCCCTTTTTCAGATGAGGAAAATGAAATTCAGAGAGATTAAAGGATTTGACTAATGCCACATGGCTAGGAAGTAGCAGAGGAGGAATTCAAACAGCCGAGATTCTTCTTCCCCTCAGCTCAGATAGGCTTCACAGCAACCTCCTGCCATACCTTCCTCATGTCTTATTCCTCATTTCTGGTTTCTACTCACAGATTATGGTGACAAGCTGAATATGGAGCTGAGTGAGAAATACAAGCTGGACAAGGAGAACTACCCAGTCTTCTACCTCTTCCGGGATGGGGACTTTGAGAACCCAGTCCTATATAGTGGGGCAGTTAAGGTTGGAGCCATCCAGCGCTGGCTAAAGGGACATGGGGTTTACCTAGGTATGCCTGGTTGCCTGCCTGCGTATGACACCCTTGCTGGAGAGTTCATCAGGGCCTCTGGCATGGAGGCCCGCCAGGCCCTCTTGAAGCAGGGGCAGGACAACCTTGCAAGTGTGAAGGAGGCTGAGAAGAAGTGGGCCGAGCAATACCTTAAGATCATGGGAAAGATCTTAGACCAAGGTGAGGACTTCCCAGCCTTAGAGATGACCCGGATCACCAAGCTGATTGAGAAGAACAAGATGAGCGATGGGAAGAAGGAAGAGCTCCAGAAGAGCCTAAACATTTTGACTGCCTTCCAGAAGAAGGGGGCCGAGAAGCAGGAGCTATGAAAGGGCACTCCAGGGTTTTCAAGGGTTTGGTGGGGTGGGTAGGGGTAAGCTACCTGCTGGCTGTGAGACCCTCCTGGGATATAAGAGTGTGGTAGGAAAAGTGGCACTAAACCAGAAATATGAGTATGCCCAGATATTGATGCTGGTGTGACTATGCTTGGAACATCTCTGTAACCAGTCTGGTATAGCTGGAACATTTACTCAGATGGCTTGTGAAATTCCCCCTCAGAAGGAACTGGTGCTATAAAGAAGAGTGTACTGCCCAGGTTTTTGATAGATATAATTCTGATTCAATTAAAGTTTCTGTGTTTTGGTTAAAAGGACCTGAAGCCATTCAGTTTTCTTTTACAAATTATACTTTGGCCTATGACCTGCTTTCTCCTTTGAATTTATTTTTTAATCTAAGGTGGTGTGGACTCTGCTCTACCAGGGTAACAGACTACCCTGGTAACACTGGAAACTAGTCCCAGCTCAAGGCCTACCTTTATTACTTTCCACAGGTGTTCAGATTCAAATAGACTGATTGCGAGTGGTAAAAGGCATTGTCCGTTTTCTGGTCCTTAAAATTGAATGGCAGTATAGTTCTTTTTCATACTCCATGAGATACACTCAGCAAATTCTTAGTTTTACCAATATAACCTGGTAGGTTTTTTTAAGAGTTGGATTTAGACAGCTAAATGACACAATTCAGTCCAATTGGAAAGTTTTTTTAGAAAGGGATAGTTTTCCATCTAAGTCACTTTGTCAGTTAGTTATTCAATAAGTACCAACTTTTAAAAAGCAGAGTGGGAGAGCACTGTACTGACTTGCAGATCTCTTCTCAGGAGTGATGAACAATAATCTGCAATAGTAAGCTTCATGTTAACATGAAAACTTTCATATTAAACTATTTGAAAATATCAAACTGCAGCTCCTGAAATATATCTAATTGCACCCACCAAAAGAAATTTAAGTTGAGCAGAGTTGGCAAATAAAACCTCAGATTGTCTATGTTCCTCCATTTCAGCCACATTGGGTATTTTAAGATCACTGGAAACAAAAAATGCAGGAAAACCCATGTGTTTAATTGGATGGAACAAAAAAAAATTGTGCAGCTTAAGCTAACAGTTCAAATCAACTAGATAAAAGATGTTCAAACCTAAACACCTGACATAGCCAGCAAAGATACTCTTAACATTTGACAAAAGAATAACTATATATTAGGCCCAACAGTTTCAATATGTCCCCTACTCATTAATTCTAATTGAAAAACTTGTAAGATCTTTTTGTATGCTTCTCACTGGTAAACTTGCTTGAGCTGTTCTAATTTTTTCTCATCTACCTAAAACAGGGTCACTTCCAAAGAATTAAGTATTCATTGTCTTACGGAAATCAGAATAAGACAAATGACAGGTAGGGAGAGAACTAAATGCATTCAGTCCCTGAATGTGGTCTCATCGCAATTGTAAGAGAAAGAAAGAAAAGGGGCAACACGTCTACGGGTACTTCATTGGATGGGTCCATGCTGGGTATCATTATTTATAAGCCTAGGGTCTTGAGTTGAAGAAACACAGGCTATTGGACAGGACTAGATTATCATACATCAGAGGCTCTTTGAAGTATTTTTCATTAAAGATAGGCCCTCCCTGTTTCTAGTTTAGAATCTGTAGTGATTTGCATATGCCATATAAAAATCTTCCCTAACACATCAAATGGATTCCTTCCCTCTACTTCTTAGCATATAATCACTAATATTGTGGCTCAGATGCTACTAATCAGGCTGTTTAAGGGAATTTCCAGATAAACTGATCACCCTGGATCCAATATGAAGAATCCTGTGCTAAGGAACCTGCACGTTTTCTCAAATAGTGCCAAGGATAATTTTAATTTACTAATAATTCTTGGTAATTGGTGCCACACACACACACAAAATATGTATGTAGGCATTTGAATCGCTTCAGGAGAGATTGATTATTCAATAGAGAGCCAAGACAATCTGAGGATTTGAACATGGCCATCAAGATAAAGAATGTGAGATGGAGTGTGTGTATGAGGCCGGGGGAGGGGGGGACATGAGACACTCTGGATTTTAGCTCATTTCATCATTGCTTAAGAGTTTGAATCTATCCCTTAACCCCACTGGGTGGACTTAGTAGCCTTATCTGCAATAACTGCTTTTCTCATACGGAAAACAGTACATTACCTGGGACCCACTTTTACTAAGATACATGGAAGCTGAGGTTGCAAAACTGTTCCCCAAGCATAAACTACTATAGGTACCCCACAAATAATTTTTATAAGCATTTGGCTCATGGTTACTTAGCCTCCACTTGTTACTATAAAACACATGTCTGCATCAAGGCAGTGACAGCATCTCAAAAACAGGGAACATGAAAAAGTATAAACCTGAGCCCACCTTTTGGGGAAAGTCAAAAATGGCAGTGAGGTATATCCAAGTGCGCACTTTTTGTTAAAGGAAAAAGAGAATGTTGGGGTGGAGTTAATTCATAACTGAAGAAGCAGGCAAGAACTTTTTCAGGGCTCAAACAAGGGCATTTAGTATTATATGACAGAAAGGAAACTAGGAGGAAAAACAAACAGCTCCTCTTTCTACTGTGTTGTGTGTCTTAATAAATGATCTCAGCCTATGGGTTCATACACCCTTGGATAAATCATGTCATCAGCCTGCCTGAAATCCTCCAGTAACTTCCCACTAAATTTAGAAATCTCATTTCTTCCCCTGGCTACAAAATCCTGATTGCTCTAATCCCCACTCCACCTTCTATCTCAATCTGGACCCCTTTTCCGCTCCTTTCATTAAGTCCCAGGCACTTGAGCCTTTTTTTTTTTACAGTCACTGGAACATGCTCAGCAGTTTCCTGCCTTGGGGCCTTTGACTTGTATTCGCTTTTCCATGGCTGACTCTTCATCATTCAGGTCAGATGGCACCACTCAAGAGGTCCTCTTGTGACCCCACGTATCACATACCCAGACATATTTTATTAATCAGGACTTAATTACAAACATATTTATTTTTATTGTCTCTTCCCCCACTTCAGCCACTAACTAGGATATAGAGTTCATTTACCATTATATCAGCAGAGCCTAACACGGAATCTGGCACGTAGTAAATAAGTGCTCAACACATAAATGTTGAATTAATGAATGTGAGCACGCAAGGTACTTTAAACAAAATAACTAGTGGCCTTGGAATAATTTTAAATTCACGAATATTACCACCTTGCTGAGGAATATAACAATACAAAATTGAGATGACATACCATTTAAAAGGTTGTGGCTTCTAGGAATCTGAACAAAAATGAACCAGGCAGAAATGCCAACTTAAGATGAAAGTGTTTAAATAAATTAGCTCATCCATTTTAAATAGATTTGCTATGCTTCACCTAATTCTGAAGAAGGAAGAATATATACTTCCCATATTAATAAATCACAGCAAAAAAGTAGGAAGAGTTTCAATAACAAGGCTGTAGATACATTGAAACCCCTTTTTATATTAAAAGTTAGAATGAAAGACAAATCCAGATTGAACATAGTGATTGCAAAATATAATGCAATTTTGAACAATTAAAATTATGAAAATATACAAAATTGATGGGCAACACAGCTAGGCATTTGTACATTTTCCATTATGTGGAGAACACTAAAAAGTTCTCTACCTTTTATCCACATCAGATAAATGACTTAAACCAAATGTTTGCTTTGGAGAGTCTTAGGATCTCAGTAGTATAAAAAGCAGTAATTTTTCAGTCTGTAAACAGTAGTCGTGTTTTTTCTCCTTTCCTTTTTTTTTTTTTAAATATCAATTTTCCACACAAAAACAAAATAAAACAAAAAACCCACACAAACTAAAAACAGCAGCAGCAGCAGCAATGAGTTATTTGGGAATTCTCTTCAAATACCAATTACATACAATTGCTGGAGAGGGTGCTTTTTACTCATGTAAGAATATATGTGTATATATATATATATATTTTTAACTGTACACAATTTATAGTGCATGACAATTTCCAAAAGAACAGATCAATAAAAGATATTGGCCATTTCTGCATAATTTCATTCTTTTTACAATTATCTCAAAATGTAAGAGGTTGGATGTAATTGAAATGCTACATTTAGTAGGGAAATCAACATGTAACAAAGGAAGCATAACCCCAACATAACATTATCTGTCACTAAAACCAGTAGAGGACCCAGATGCCCCTAGGCAAGAGACTAGGTAGGTAGACCACTGGAGTCACACACTGTCCCTGAGGACCAAGGCCAGCCCACTGAGCACACATATGCTAGAATGATCACGGTCAGTTAATAGACTTGTTTCAAAGAACATTTCTGTTTCTATGTACAGTATTTTTGGATATTCAAAGAAACATCATTTCAAGAACACATGCCATACATACCCCCAACCTCATACACAAAGTTCCATCTAAATAGACCATAGTTTTATGAAATTATGATATTATTAAGTTAGATTCAGAATCAATCAGAATTTTTAATTCATCTTGTTCAAGGCAGTTCTTTGCTTTTGGGATGGGGTATGACAGTTGTGGCTACCAATTAACATCAAAACTGGTTTTTTTAAATTACTGGATAGACTAGGATTTCCAACAAGTCTTATTTTGACCATGTAATTCAGTAATTTTCAAAAGTTTCCC
>NW_006796432.1:1915034-1967849 GCF_000442215.2 Lipotes vexillifer | reverse complement strand
CCTACAAGTTGAGACAGTTATTAATCACCCTACCAAATTGTGAATCTAAGAAAGTCAAAATGATAGGGACAAAATGCAATTGCTTTGCATACAGATTTTCCAAGCTCTTTTTTGGTTGCTTTTAAAAGAAAAAAGTATCACATTTCACTGGAGAAGTGAGTTGGAAAGGATGTTGAAGGTCTTAAAGACCAATCCTCCATCAGATATTTGAATTTCCTCATCAAATTCGTTTCTTTGCTTTTCAGAATTATTAACTTTAACGGTATTTGGGTAACAAAGACCAAAAACAGAGGCACAGATTCAAACACAAAAAAGTTACCAAAGCAGTTGTATAAAATGTGTAACATTTTCAAGAGCAATGTTTATCTTTTCTGTCAAACCAACCTCTGAAGCCACATTCTTGGGGAGCTCCAGATGAACAACGTAAACACCATCCTGGTAATAATTCTCAAGTTTGAAAAAGGTAAACTGAACCTCAAGCCCAACTGATAACATTTCTTTTGCCAGCCTAAATCTTAAAACCTAGGTTAAATCCATACATTCCTTCCTTTCTTCCTTCCCAAACCTCCCACTTAAAAAACACTAAAGTATTAAATCTTTACTTTCAAGCATATATACATGTATATACATTTACATATACATGTATATATGGTTGAAAATATACGTATATATGTAGAAGCATATACATATATATATAGCTCACAAAACCAATGACACTGGTATTAGACTTGCCTGCATAAATTATGTACACCTCTCTTCTTTAAAACAGTGATTCCCATCTTTCCCAAATAGACAAAAGACAGCAAGCTAGTCCTCAGCAGGCTTATAAGTGGTCTGCACTACTTTCCCCTCCAAACAGCTAGCTGTAAGGTAACAGAAGGCTACTTCTGATTTAACTCTCACAGGAGCTAGGATGGGGATGTCTCGGCCATTGGGATTATTAAGCTGAAAACCGACAGCCTGTGGGCATCTGAGTGATGTCCTTCAGTGGCAGGTGCTTATGCCAAATTTCACCTGAGGTCCTTTGGGTACCTGCCTTGGGTTCTGTGGCAGCCAAGCATTTGAGGAAGCCTCAAAACTAAACTGCTAATGTGGAAAGAGGGCCTGCTCCCAATCATGGTCCCCCTCTTCTTCTGCTTTCTGCTTCCTAAGGCTCAAGGACCAGACCAAAACACGCACTGCTATAATGGTAGGGCCATTCAGCTGCTCTGAGGTCGATGCTTTATGCTTAATTTCTATTGCTGCTTTCCCCCACCCCACCAGATGTTTCTGGTGATAGAAGGGAAGAAGAAGAGTGGGATTCTCTTGTGGCTGCCATATGCATATGAACATGTATAAAAAGTGGTGAAACCCAGATGAGGGTTCTGCTTCTGGTTTATATACAATAATTTAATCAGTTGTACACATTTAATACCTAAAAAATTAATTCACGATCAAAGTCCTTCATGCATTTTATGAGGAAGTTCTGGATTAAAATGATGGTCAATCAGATGTAGCTTTTGCCTGGGAAGATGATGTCATTTTCTGTTGTAGAGTCATCAGTGCTTGTGGTTCACACTAACTTAAATTTTTAGTTTCTTTGTAGTCTCAAGTCTTTTTTTCAGCAGCTCCCCAATTTCCAGAAGTGAGTGTAGGTAACTGCTCTGCACCTTCCCTTGTACAGTCTTTGAAAATTTTCTCTCTTCCTACAAAGGAAACAAGAATTAGTGGTCTTGCTCAGAAAGCATTCCCCCAGATTAGAGATCCTCAGGTATAAGTTAAAATTACCACTGCCTCTGGTCTCACTGCAAGCTCCATCAGAATAGAGTGGGTCATTTTCAATTTCATTAAATGCAAAGATGGCTAATCTCATCACAGATGTATATTTTTCCATGTGACTTTTCACTGAGACCCCTGTTGCTTTAGCATTACCAATCTTTCAAGTAACCTTTGTTATAAATTATATCAAGTCGGAAAAGCGAGATTTCTGATTTCTAGTTTTCATCAAGAAAAAAAGTTAGGGGCTTCCCTGGTGGCGCAGTGGTTGAGAATCTGCCTGCCAATGAAGGGGACACGGGTTCGAGCCCTGGTCTGTGAATATCCCACATGCCGCGGAGCAAATGGGCCCGTGAGCCACAACTACTGAGCCTGTGCGTCTGGAGCCTGTGCTCCGCAACAAGAGAGGCCGCGATAGTGAGAGGACCGTGCACCGCGATGAAAAGTGGCTCCCGCTTGCCACTTCTAGAGAAAGCCCTCACACAGTAACGAAGAGCCAACACAGCCATAAATAAATAAATAAATAAATAAATAAATACTTTTAAAAAAAAGAAAAAAGTTAGAAAATTATTACTAAGTACTTTAGCCATAAAATCACTACTATTATGAGCTGTACAAAGTGGAAAAATTGAGATTTCTTATTATTAGTTTCATCGGAAAAAAGCAGAAATTTATTATTAATTTAGACTTATCACAGCCACTTTTTAAAGGCATCAAATTTACCAGTATCATCTTTTCTAGTTACAATATTGACAGGCCTCCCTCCATATTGACAAAGTCCACCATCATGTTCCAGAGGCCAAACAACTAAAAAAGACCAGTTTTCCTAAGGCTGCTCAAATATGTGAGTTAAATATTTGCTGCACGTTTGACCTGTGGTAGAAAGCACAAAAAATAAAGGGGATGGAGTGTTCAAACACAGAAAGAAGGTTGGCTGAAAACTGGTTAGCTTTACATGAAGTTGGCAGTACTTTAAAGCCCAAAAGAAACCAGATAAGCACATTTTATGACCCAACAAGTGCATAAAAAGGTATGTACACAAATACATTTCATTCAGTACTATATGTAAAAGCAAATGTACAGAAACAACCTAAAATATGTCCAATGGCTGTGGTACATTCATATTTTGAACGCTATACAGTTGTTTAAAAGAACAAGATTGATCTAGATGCAGTAGCCTGAACAGAACTCTTGAATATTGGTTGAGTGAAAAAGAAACATGCTTCTGAATAAAATAAAGTGTATATAATTTACTTTAAAAAAAACCTAACAGATGTTAGAGTACATTATAAAGTTACATTAAGACCAGATGGTTTTTTTAAAAAAGGGTGGGGAGGAGGACACTTCCCTGGTGGTCCAGTGGATAAGACTCCATGCTCCCAATGCAGGTGGCCCAGGTTCGATCCCTAGTTGGGAACTAGATCCCACATGCATGCCACAACTAAGAGTTCGAATGCCACAACTATGAGCCCACATGCTGCAACTAAAAGATCCCACATGCTGCAACAAAGACCTGGAGCAACCAAAATAAATAAATATTTTAAAAAGGAGGGGAGGGGTGTCTTGGCATACAACCAGTTTCAGTGGATACCGCTAGGGAAGAGGAAAGGGGACCAGGACTAGAGGTAGTACTCCAGAGGCCTTGTTCATAGTGTTTCAAGTTTAGAAAGAAAGGAAGGAAGGAAAGAAAAAAGTGAACCTAATGTAAATGGAACTGAAGTTGTTTTTTTTTCTTTTTTTTTTAAACCCAAAAGAAAGTACTGAGCACTACATGGATCCAATATTTGGTGGCCCGTGTTGCTTAGTATGTTATATGTATCATGACTTTAACAAAATAAGGCAATATACAGCCATTATTGTTTTGTTTAATCTTCACTATAACCCTATGAAGTAGGTATTATTTTATCTGAGCAGGACACTATGGGGCCTTCCTGGGACAGGCCTTCCCCCATATCCTCTGCTTTAGCTCTTCTCTGAAGTACCTAGATAATAGTATTTGATGCAAATTTCCTGAGTTGTTTTGCAGATGTGAAATCAATCCCCCCACCAAATGGAAGATGTTAACTACTTGATGACCATGAGCACATAGCCCCAGGCCTCCTGGAGCCTAAGGACTGATAAAGTTAACCCCTGTGACACCACCCTGTTCCCCCATCATCAGCCAATCAGAGAACTGTGCAAAGTTAACCTCTGTGACAACACCCTGTTCCCCCATCACCAGCCAATCAGAGAACTGTGCACAATCTGATCACATACCCTGCGACCCTCCTCCCTCACCTGGCTTTTAAAAATGCTTTGCTGAAACCCTTCAGGGAGTTCTGGGCTTGTAGGGCATGAGCCACCCGTCTCCTTGCATGGTCTTGCAATAAACCTTTCTCTGCTCCAAACTCCAATGTTTCAGTTTGTTTGGGCTCACTGTGCACTGGGCACGCGAGCTTGCATTAACATTATTATGATTTCCATTTTACAAATAAAGAAACCGAGGCCCAAAGAGGTTAAGCGACTTTCCCAAGGTCAAAAGATGAAGACAGAACCAGGGCTTGGAAAATCTAGAAAGTAGCCCAGAGTTAAGGATAACCTCTAGAATAATCAAAATGAGAAATCTTATTCCTCATTTCAGGAGGCAGATAGATCTTTCAACAAGAACCACCACTCAATCCTCTTGACAACAGCAGGGCTACTATGCCTGTCACCTTTGTATCCAACAGTCCTTCCCACATACCACTGAGGCAGGAGATAGATGGGTTCCAGGCTAGGCATTTACAACTGGCCTCCAGTTCACACCTCATGGGATGAGGAGAAGATGAGCTCCAGGCTGGACATTCATTACCAGTCCCTGTTTACATTTCCTGAAGCGAGAGACAAACGGGCTCCAGAACTACATGTTTATGACTGGACTCCTGTCTATATTTCGAGATGTGCACCTCAATATAAAAACCAGCAACAGGAACAGGGTAAATAACCAGACATTGGGCATTTTAATGGCAGGGACAGAGTGGGACTAAACCCTATTAAATGATCCAGAGGTCACACACCTCCCATCCTTGGGGCAAGGGAAGCACTACGCATGTGCAAAAGCCTGTACAGTGTCAAAAAGGCAGGAGATGCCAGACCATAGTAAGTCCTGCCATCTCCTCCCAGAGGCCTTTGCAGTGGGATCCATCTTAACTTAGGGGTGCGTGCGCACCCAGGGGAGGGTCCAGAAACAAATTAGCCCTGGGGTCAAAACAATACAACTGGCCAAAAAGAAGACAAAGACCGGGAAGACTGACACCTTATAAAGGATTTAAACTTCCCGAAGGCGCTACTCTGTGAGTTCGCCTCTGCATCTTTCCGCATGTACTTTGCTTTTCCAATAAACTTTTTACTTTTCTTTACCTTCTGCCTCCTTGCCTGAATTCTTTCTTGCCAAGGCATGTAAGGACTAGGGACCCAGGCCCTAGCTGCTGGCCCCTGTGGTCCAGTGGTTAGGACTCCCAGTCTGGGAACTAAGATCTTGCTTCCTGCTACTGCTCACTGCTGCTTGCTGCAAGCTGCCACTTACTACTGCCTGCATCCGAAATCACCATGGGCTCTGGCTCTGCCAAATGACTCATGGTGCACCACACAATTCACTTTCCTGCCTCTGTGCTGTTGTCTGTGCCTCTTCCTGCTTGGGATTCCTTTCCTCCATTCCTGTCTGCCTGGTGAAAATTTATTAATCCTCAAATGTCCCCTTTCCAGTGAGACCCTTTTTGACTCACTCAGATTTTTGTGCCTATATCGTATCTCCAATTTAGTAATTTGCATGCATTGCTCTACAGCCAGACTCTCTACAGCAGGTCTTTGATCATTATATTTCTACAAGCTTTAAGCCCAACAATAGTGAGCTCAATAAATTTATATCTACTTATTGAAAATCTCAAAGATGTCCGGCAAAGCCCAACCACATGAAGCAATGTGACATCTGTCCAAGTGTGCAATCCTTAAGATTTTAAAAAATAGGTACTATAATTTCGAGTTCTTACTTTTCTATACTGTTCACAAAAGGGGATGGGAGTTTACAGCACAGGATGAGTTTGCATTTAATCTAAAAAGTCAAAAGTTAAACAGCTCCAAATCTACTACTATGAATTACCAGATCTCTTTATAGGTAAAAGGGGTCCAAAAGGACTAGCAAGGACCTTTTGGTATGCACGTGGGGCGGAAGGCAGATTCCTGCCTGGGATGTACCTGTTTCACAAGGATTTAATTACTAGGCCTTTACTAGGTAACCAAGTACCTGGAAGTCATAAAGGCTAATGGCAGACACAAATGTGTTAAGGGGATAGAGAAGAGGGAGAGGTGGAGGTGGTTCTGGATGGTGGGACTGTGACTCATTTGGGGCTGGGAACTGGGAGGTGCTACTCTCTATTTTCTAATTCTCTTGTAACAAGCATACATTTTTGTCTGTAAAGAAACAGTGAAACACTACAGAGCAATTAAAAGGAACAAGGTAGATAAGTTACTTATATGTAATGATCTCCTAGAGACTAAACACAAAAACAAGAGACTAAACAATATGTATAATACGCTACAAGAGACTAAATAATATGTATAATACGCTATCATTTGTGTTTAAAGGCAAGATGTGGGCGGGGAGGGGCATGGTCATAATGTACTTGTAAATGGGTTCTCTAACTCAGGAAGATTACACAAGAAATCATTGATAACAGCAGTTCCTTCTAAAAAGGGAACTAGGGAATGGGTTAGAATGGAAAGGAGACAATTCACTGGATATTCTTTCTTTACTCTTTGAATTTTTTTTTTACCATGTACATATTTTACTTTCTAAAACAATGTAAGGCTTAAAAAAAGGAAGACAAAAATCCTAAAGAATTAATAATCCATCAATCAGTACCTCTAATTACCACTGAAGTCTATATTCATTCTAGCGTACATAAGAAAACAGTTGAATACATAGCTTAACTGGCTAAAACCAAACTTCTAGCCAACACTTTTCTGCTTTCTTTAATCAGTCTTTGGAAATGTTCAATGCTCTGAGCCCTTTCCCACAGTTAGCCCTTTTCTCAAAGCTCTAACATGTTAACATTTTACAAAAGAGGGGCTTACAACCTTTTAAAGCTGGTGTGCCAAGCAAGATTTCATTCACTCCCTTCCCTAGAAGGGCCTGGGTGGAGGTTTTAGGCTAGGATGATGCCTGCCCTCAGATTGCTGGATGAGCTTCCTCATCAGCAGAGGCTTAGGTCAGACAAACTACTCAAGGAAAGCATTTCCTCACGATTGGAGTTTCACCACTGGAACAACTAGCCAGAATCAGGTGGCTCCACCATTGCTCTTCTGGCTCCTATCAAAATCCTAAACCTACTCCAAGCTGGTGCAAGTTAACTCACCTGACACCATCTGTTTGTTTTATTTAATTAACTTTTTTAAAAGAATCCACATTTTTTTTTTTTTGGTACGCGGGCCTCTCACTGTTGTGGCCTCTCCGGTTGCGGAGCACAGGCTCCGGACGCACAGGCTCAGCAGCCACGGTTCACGGGCCTAGTCACTCCGCGGCATGTGGGATCTTCCCGGACCGGGGCACGAACCCGTGCCCCCTGCATTGGCAGGCAGACCCTCAACCACTGCACCACCAGGGAAGCCCAAGAATCCACATTTTTTAAAGTGAGACTTTATCAGGGATTTTGCTAGCAGAATTTTAAGAAACCAGCCTAAAATAATGATCAGGAGAAAACTAACTGACTAGTACCTTTGATTCCATACTTGTTTCCATTCCTTTTTGGCTGGCTTGCTCTAGCCTCATTATTACTGACATAATTAGTTCTGATGTCCAGCATCTTTCCTTTTCCATGTGATAATTGCTGGGCTGGCAAAGAAACCAGCCAATCCAACAGCAGGTAAGTTCTCAGTCAAGGAGATTGTCCCTGAATCTCAAAAGTATGGCTGGTTTCCTATGGTGCTCAAAAGAGGGGCAATACTAATTCTACTCTTCAACAATTCATCAATTGTTTTCACAGTAAAAGAACACCCCCAAAAATGTATTCAAAGGTGGAAAGCGGGAGGGGGGATGAAGGGGGAGGAGACACCACCACCACCAAGACCACAGCAAAAAACCAGTGCCAGGCACCTTCTAATCACAAGTCCCATAAGGAGAGAATAATGAATTAAAAATTAACTTGTCCCTGTGATAACAATAAGAACACTTGAATATCTATATATAACTTACTGCTGATCAACTATAGTCTCTTACCATACAGCCTCTTACCAGTGAGAGGGAAGTGTCTTCTAAAATAAGTTCTTCAAGTTTAAGTGCAATTAGATGTGTTTCAAGTCCTTTAATATGATCCACAACATTCGAAATTAAAGTCTGAAGCCCAGTAACATAGTCTTGGAAACTGGTAAAGACAGGTGGCTGGAAAAAAAGATTTTTAAAAAGTTGAAAGATTATCAAACGTATTTCTCCCATGCTATATCACATAAGATATACTAATTTCATGCTATAGCATTACTTAATTCTATTAATAGTAACAGGATGGGACTTCCCTGGAGATCCAGTGGTTAAGACTCCGCACTTCCACAGCAGGGGGCGCGGGTTCAATCCCTGGTTGGGGAAATAAGATCCCACATGGTGTGTGGTGTGGTCCCCGCCAAAAAAAATAGTAACAAGGATAGATAGAGTTTGGGATATTAAGAGAGTCTCTCAAACCAAGGTAAATTTAATAGCCACCAAATGCTAACTCAGTAATGACGACTTTTTTTCAGTGTGGTTTTATTTCACTCTGGGGAAGTGGAGGTGAAAAAAAACAAATAAAAAATCTTAGTTGGTCATTATTCAACTTCTGGTTGGGAATCTCCTAGAACACTAAAGGAGATGAGAAGAACCAAGTCTTCATTTCTTTATGTCTTTGAGATTTCCTCTAATGTTAATAACAGAAACAGAAATTCTAAATTCTAATGGAAAAAATGATGGGTGACAACAATCAAGAAAATTCTGAAAAAGAGCCGTTAAGGGGAACTTGCCCTAATAGATATTAGAGTATATTATAAAGTTACATCAAATCCAGATGGAACTGGTATATAAGTAAATTGACAAAGACTGAAAGAACACAAATCCCAAGATAGAGCAAAGAATATAAAGGAATTTAAATGGTGACCTTTCAAAACAGTGGTTTTCAAGTGGATGAATGGTACTGCATAGCTAGACATATTGTGAAATATAAAATAAATAAAATAATAAATAACAAAATAAATTCCAGACAGATTTAAATACTTAAATTTTTAAAAAAAATCCATCGAGGCACCAGAAGAGGATTTAGGTAGTGGATTCTGCTTTCATAAACTGAAAAGGTCTTTCTAAACATAATACTAACCTAAGAACAGTTAAAAAAAAAATCTTGGGGGAGGGGCAATAGGTGGGTGGGGAAGTGGGAGGTACAAACTACTGGGTTAAGATAGGCTCAATGACATATTGTCCAACATGGGGCATATAGCCAATATTTTGTAATATCTGTAGATGGAAAGTAACCTTTAAAAATTGTACAAGAACTAAAAAAAATTTTTTAATCACCATACATTTGGAAATCATTGAAGAGCACCTAAACAAAACAATGGTCAAAGAATAAATCACAAGAAGTATTAGAAAAAAATGTTTGCTATGTCAGATGAAGATATGAAGTACCAAATCTGTGGGATAAACATAAAGTGGTGATTAGCAGCAAATCTGGAGTCCAAATCCCATTAGAAAAAGGATAAAACCATAAAACGAATGATCTAAGCATTAATTCAAAGGAGTTAGGCATGACAAAAAATCTTATTTTTTAAAAACTACTATATTGACAAAAAAATCACTCAAAGACATGTCAAAGTGAAAAAAACTGCATCATATATGAAAAAGAATTGTGTTAACACTACTATGTTAAGAGTCTAATAGCTCAAAACATATCAATGGAAAAAACACTACCACCACAATAGGAAACTTGGGCAAAGACAGAAACAGAAGTCTTCTTTGAAGGTGCAACATCAATAGAATTTTTTTAACGCAAATTGGAAAATTTTTGCCTATCAAATGGGTAAGGATACAGACACACCACACCACTGGGGAATGTAAAAACAGGTATCTCCAGCTTTTTGAAAATTCACTTCACGCCACTTAGCTTTCATGAAAGACCTACATTAGTACCTGTTTTGGCTAACCAAAAGAAATCCAAAGAGGATTTTCGCTTTCACAGGAAAAAGGCGGCGAAAAGCGTTTGCAGCAAGCTGTTACAGAAGCAGCACACACCCTTAGCAGCAAGAGTGGCACCGGAAGTGCCACTCAACATCAAGCCGCCATAGTAGTGAACTATGTCTGTAAGCATCTGTGCTTTATCTCAATTTACTTTGTGCATCCATTGTCCTAAGGTAATTCCTTTTTATGCCACCTGGGCTTATGAAAGGTGCTATACTTCTGGATAGCAGGGGAAACCTGTATACATAGTAATGTCAGATCTAAGAGATAGCCTAAGGAAATCATATTATAAATTCATCTTGTGTTTGTCCTTTTTTTTTTTTTTTTTTTTTTTTGCGGTACGCGGGCCTCTCACTGCTGTGGCCTCTCCCGCTGCGGAGCACAAGCTCCAGACGTGCAGGCTCAGCGGCCATGGCTCACGGGCCCAGCGGCTCCGCGGCACGTGGGATCCCCCAGGACAGGGGCACAAACCCGCCCCTGCATTGGCAGGCGGACTCTCAACCACTGCGCCACCAGGGAAGCCCTGTCCATATTTTAATAGCAGTACTATTTATAATATTAAAAGAAAATCAGAACATTCAACAATGGGAATAAGTTATGGTATATTAATATAACAGGATAGTACATAACCATTAAAAGTAATGAGATACATCTATATTTACTGAAATGAAGAGATGTCTAAGACACCCTATTAAGTGAAAACAAAAACAAATAGCAAAGTTGCAGAACTTTCTATAGAGCATGATTCTGGTTTGTACGCAGTGGCTATCTCTGTTTGCTGGGAAAACGGGTGATCTTCACTTTATTCATATATTTAGGTTACACTGACAATCAGAAAAATAGGCGGCTATTCTCATTTTTGGAAATTAGAAAAGCAATAACTACAAAAACTCTCACAAAATCCAAATACCAAAAGCTATCTGACAAGTACTAGGGTGTAGGTTTTCATTAGAAGAGAAAGTAATCACATAACTCTGATCAATTCTTTCAAACTTTTCACTCATGGTCTGTTAAATTATCTTGAACAAAGTGAAGGAGAGAAATGAATGAATGGCAACACCCAGGACAAGTGTCAAATCTAAAACATTCCTGAATTGTTACTGAATTGTGCAGGAAGTTAATATTACTAATAAATCCATCAACATTTTCAAACAACAATGGTTACTATATTCCTACAGTGAACAAAAATCTTCCATTAATAATAATAAAATTCGAACATTAACAAAACAGCATGCCATTAGAGAATAAATCCTAAACATCTTTCCTTATGAAAAGGATATAAATTATGTTAATGTTTTACACATGCAAAAATTAAATCAATTAAGATGGGAGGAAACTCCAAAATTGAATACAAACAGAAATAGATGACTCTTATTTACATCACACTAATAATATAATCTGAGTTTTTAATTCCAGTGCTTTTACAAAGTACCTCAACTGTCTACATTCACTGGAACATATTCTAAGGACAAAAAAGAAATGCAAAAATTTGAACTTTATTTAGTGGGTTTGTTATTGGAACTGGTAGTGGAACCAATGTACTAATTCCAAAACTATTTAGTATTTATTGTAAAACAGCAAATGAATAAATATATTGATGCTGCTGGGAACCATGGTTCTTACTCTGAAAAGAAAACTATAAATATGGAATGAGGGAAGGAATGGAAGGAAGAACACTGATATTGGACTAAAACTGGAGGTATCAGTAAGAATTAATTATTTAAAACTCTGTGTGTGTGTGTGTGTGTGTGTGTGTGTGTGTGTGTGTATGTGTGTGTGTGTGTAAATAAATTTCCTGTCTCTCTTCATGGCTATTAACTAGAAACAGTAAAACTCTAATAGCAATTAGTATACCTAACAACTAGATCTTGGTATTTTGAATACCATTCCCCATAAAGGAACCAGGGCTCATTGAAAAAAATGACTGATTTCAGTTCAGTGGGTGAGTACAAAGTGCTTGGAGCATTTTTGTTGTTTCAGACAGTAAGGGCTCAAAGACCAATGATGTTCAAGGACGGGAACCAGCTTAAAGTGGCTCCCATTAGCCAAATCTGTGCATCCAAAAGAAAATTATGATAATGGTTTACAAGGTAAATTTAAAAAAGAATGAGTCTACAGTGATACTAAAATAGTGATATTAAAAATATACAGTTCTATTTTTACAGAATGCCAGTTAATAAATGATAAATGATTGGTAGAATTTTTTTAAATCACCATTGTGGAACCACCAAAGAAATAAATGATTCACGCAAGTTAGACTAACAACGGATGTTAAAACCAGTGGGTGAAAGGCTGGTGGGGAACAGGATATTCAGAGTCTCTCAAAGCATCATCTCACAGATTAATTACACGGGGAGGAAAGACACTATTACAATAAAGAAATCTGGCAGATACTTCCTTTATCAAATAATTAAATCTGAAACTATCAATAATGGGACATAACAACATTAGTGCCTCCTAATTTAATTGCTAAAAGGGACATAGCATCTATATTTAACCTAAATCTACAGAAACAATTAGCCAAATCCAGACTGTGGGATAGTCTACCAAAAACCTTGCTAGATTTTTCAATAATAAAGACAAACAAAAGCTAAGGAAGTACGCTTGATGAAAGAAAGGTACAGAGAAATGACAACTAAAAGCTGTGTCAGATCCTTAGTAGGATTCTAGTATTTTGAAAAAGACTATATAGGATGTAACTGGGATAACAGGGAAAAGGTTAATATGGACATTATAATATTATTGTATCAATATTAAATATCTTGAGTGTGAAAATATCTTGAGTATTATGGTTTTGTAGGAGACTGCCCCTGTTCTACCCTGGTGTGTTATGTATCACAGTCTGTACTTTTCTTTCAAATGGTTCAACAAATGGGGGTGGGGGAGGTAGAGAATGAGAGAGAGAGAAAGAGAGAGAGAGAGAGATAAAGCCAATGTGGCAAATTGTTAACAAGTGGTGAATCTAGGTAAGGATGTCTGGGTGTCATTATACTAGTCTTTCAGCTTTTCTGCAGGTGTATTTTTTTTTTAAAGCTGGGGAGAGAAAATGAATGCATATTGGCTCCTATGATCTCTTACAAAATGCAGGAAAACAGTGAAAAGAAAAGACAGCATGCAGCCAGATTGTTACTTGTGTTTTCTCTGTTATTACCATGATGATGCTGGTTTCTTTTTTCTTCTTCTTCTTTTTCTGTAAATTTAATTTGTATGGTCGCAGGACACTCTCACAGTAACTGGACACCCAAAGGATAATAGAAATAGTCTGAAAGATGAAAAATTGCAAATTCATCAATAAGGATTACACTCAAGATATCTATCAAGAACAAAGATTATGAACTAAACAAATTCTATGCAAACAGCTCTACTATGCAAATCTCTTCAAGTTCTATTGTAACTCTCCACTCTCTAACTTCTACAATCACCACACTGATCCAGGTTTTCTTCATATCCCACTCAGAATACTGTCTTTATCCTTTCTTCTGGCTCTCCCAGCTCTAAACTCATCCTCTACTCCAGTGGTCCTCAACCTTCTCAGCACCAGGGACCGGTTTCATGGAAGACAATTTTTCCATGGACGGGGGGATGGTTTGGGGATGATTCAGGCTCATTACGTTTATTGTGCACTTTATTTCTATTATAATTACACTGTAATATATAATTAAATACTTATACAACTCACCATAATGCAGAATCAGTGGGAGCCCTGAAGTTGTTTTCACTTGCCACTCACTGATAGGGTTTTGATATGAGTCTGCAAGCAATTGATTTATTATGGTCTCTGTGCAGTCAAACCTCTCTGCTCATGATAATCTGTATTTGCAGCCACTCCCCAGTGCTAGTATCACTGCCTCAGCTCCACCTCAGATCATCAGGCATTAGATTCTCATGAGGAGCACGCAACCTAGATCCCTCGCATGCACAGTTCACAGTAGGGTTCGCGCTCCTATGAGAATCTAATGCCGCTGCTGATCTGACAGGAGGCAGAGCTCAGGCGGTAATGCAAGTGATGGGGAGCGGTTGTAAATACAGATGAAGCTTCGCTCACCTGCTGCTCACCTCCTGCTATACGGCCCAGTTCCTAACAGTCTGTTAACAGACTGGTTAACAGTCCGTGGCCTGGAGGTTCAGGACACCTGCTCTACTCAGTCCAATTTTCTTTCACTTCCTTGCAGGAGATGGAGATCCATCATCCTTTTCACTGAAGTGAAAAGTCCAAATTCCTAGGTATGGAATCCAAAGGTTCTGTAAAATATGCCTCTCCCCACCCACCTCTCCATCCAGGTAAGATACTGCCTCACCTGCAAACCTTAAATTGTGTATGAAGAAATCTCCCCAGTTGGTCAGCACATATTCTCCTTTGAATTAAGTTAGGTGTTTACATGTCTTCACCTATGCTACACTGTATTCATATCCATATATACATGCAATTATTTCTCATTCACTCATTAAGTATCTCTTAGGCACTTAAAATGTCACCAAAACAGAGAATATTGCCTTCAGGAAGCTTACAGACTAGTAGGAAAAGAAAGTAAATAAACATGTGACAAAATAAACGGAAAAAAGATAATGGATTATGAGTGTTTATGATCCTCTTCTTTCTCTCTCTGGCTAAAAGAAAAAAAGTGTTTTGCTACATCAGCTCCTGGATTCCCCTTCATAATGCAGAATCTCAGCAATTAGTCAACAGCAGCAACAAATTTAGAAAGCTGGCAGAATTAACTTAAACTACATAATAGTTGAGTCAAAAAGGAAAATGAACAGAAGAAAGCTAGATTTGCAGTGAATCTGAGGAATCTTTAGAGATTTGTAAAGCAAATTTCAAGAAGTTTTACCCTAACATTATGAATGAAATTCTCCTGATACTCTTAGAAGGAATTAGTTCAGAAAATTGAAATTGCTTTTCAATTAACAAAAGGTGGGAGTGAAGGGTTAAATTACAGGCATAAGGTGCCTATAACCTGTTAATTTTTGAAAAATTAATCCTGCATACAATTAAGGAAAATTGAGTTTTTCACAAAGAGAACAAAAACATACCTCAACCAAGAAGACTAGATTTTCTAAAAGAGCAGGATGTGTTTTCAAGTTACCATCTTTAACTTCTAAGAGATCACCTTTACATTTACTAAAGACATCTGAAAACAGAAAAATAGTTTATGGTTTTATTCAGCTTTTGTTTCAATGTTATTTTTAGGAACACAATGCACAATCTAATAAAGAATAAGAAAATATAAAGATTTAATCCAGAAAGCTCCCCCACCCCAATGAAACAAACACCAAAGAATATCTATTTTAAGCTCTTTATTTATTTTTTTAAGTTTATTTTATTTTATTTATTTATTGTTTTTGGCTGCATCGGGTCTTTGTTGCTGCCCTCAGGCTTTCTCTAGTTGTGGCGAGCGGGGACTACTCTACTTTGCGGTGCGCAGGCTTCTCATTGCAGTGGCTTCTCTTGTAGCAGAGCACAGGCTCTAGGCACATGGGTTTCAGTAGTTGTGGCACATGGGCTCAGTAGTTGTGGCTTGTGGGCCCTAGAGCACAGGCTCAGCAGTTGTGGCTCATGGGCTTAGCTGCTCCACAGCATGTGGGATCTTCCTGGACCAGGGCTTGAACCCGTGTCCCCTGAATTGGCAGGCAGACTCCCAACCACTGTGCCACCAGGGAAGCCCTATTTTAAGCTCTTTAAAAAGCCACACGACTACTGCTCTATTGTCTTCAAAACATAAAAGGCAGACTTATAAATTATATATTCTAGGGTCTAAACACCAGCTACGGGAACTTCCCTGGTGGTCCAGTGGTTAAGACTCCACACTTCCAGTGCAGGTGGCCTGGGTTAATCCATGGTCAGGGAACTAGATCCCACATGCATGCCGCAATTAAGAGTTCACATGCCACAACTAAGGAAGCCCACGTGCTGCAACTAAGGAGCCTGCGAGCCACAACTAAGGAGGCTGCCTGCCACAACTAAGACCCAGCGCAATCAAATAAATAAATAACTTTTTAAAAATAAATAAAATAAAATATGGGATAACCGTTTAAAAAATAAATAAACACCAGCTACACCTTTCCACAGATAGGCCATTGGCACAATAAAAATAAGACTTCAAGTGGATGGTTTAAAAGAACTTGTGCCATTATAGACTAAAAGACCAATGTGCATGGTAGAAATGCACCTTCATAACAAATACCAGGTTTTATTCTCATAATCTTGATCATCTTTTAATTCTCAGTCTTCATTTGAGCAACAAAATAAAAGACTTTTTTAGGCTCCTAAAAAGAAAGACCCTTATAGATTTAAAATGCACAATAATCTATAATGGAAAAGAATCTGAAGCTGTACACCTGAAACTAACACAGTATTGTAAATCAACTATAGTAAAATAAAATAATAATTTTTTTAAGTATTTGAGAGTTAAAAGAAAATGCATATGTATATTCTTTACCAAATAATTTCATTGCTAGGAATTTAACCCCAAGGAAATACTCAAATAAGTACCCAAACAATTGTGTCCCAAGATATTTATGTCAGCATTGTTATGCATAATATATTATGTACTCAGAGCATATAAATAAATCTGGTACACTGATACAATACTGTGGAATATTATGCAGCCCTTAAAACAAATGGGGTGTGTATATAACTGACATGGTAAAATGTCCAAGATAACAAATAATTAAAGCCAGAAAAGCATGTATTATACCTTTTCATATATTTTTTTAAAAAATCACTACTATGTATTTCCATACACACATGTATGACTGTTTAGGTGGTATGTAGAAATACAGACTGCAAAGTGCCAACAGCACGTACCTACTTACCTCTGCAGGAACGGGGCTGGGAAAGGGGAAAAGACCATACCCACTTGTGTACTGATTTACAATAGGTGTCTACTACTTTTGTAATCAAAACTTTTTAAAGTTAGAAACAAAGTCTTTAAAAATACCAAAAAGTGTGCTTTCTTATTTTTCAAAACCTCTTGCAAGTTTCTATGAAAAAATGAGCTTCTATGAAAAAATGTCAGACAATCAGATACAATATGGGAATCCACAGTAAGACCACTTACCTTTTAACTGTTCTAGTAAAGACTTAAGACTATTCTCTACTCGCTCCTGGATCTCCATTGTATCCTCTAAAATTGAAACACAATGAAAAACTTTCAATTCAATTTTTAGTAAGATAAAGAAGCAAGACCAATACCTGGAAGCATGGGCAAGAACATTTTCTTTTCTCTTAAGACCCACAGGCCTCTAAATTCCATTACTGAGAGAAAGATGAAGGACAGGAAAAGGAGAAAAGGAAAGAGAAAGGGAAAGAAAAAAGGCAAAGAAAGGTATTAATTACTGTTCTGCCAAAAGCACTACCTAAGATTCTCTAGGAGGACCAGAAATCTATGTGTTTCAAATACTCTAAATGACAAGATCCACAAGCCTTATGACTTGGGAAAAACAAAACACAAACAAAAAAACATGACCTATATGGTATTTGTGACTCTCGCTGGGTTGACAGCTTAGAAAAAAATCTTTTCTCTACAAAGTTTAGGCCTTCTTCTTTCTTTTTTTAAATACTTATTTATTTTGGCCACACCAGGTCTTTGCTGTGGCATGCGGGATCTTTAGTTGCAGCATGCAGACTTCTTAGTTGTGGCATGCAAACTCTTAGTTGTGGCATGCATGCAGGATCTAGTTCCCCAACCAGGGATCAAACCCCGGCCCCCTGCATTGGGAGCGCAGAGCCTTACCCACTGGACCACCAGGGAAGTCCCTAGGCCTTCATTTTTAAGTAAAGAATTTAATCTGATACAAATGAAGTTATTTATAAAACAGAAACAGATTCATAGACATAGAAAACAAATTTATGGTTATCAAAGGGGAATGAGGGAGGGATAAATTAGGAGTTTGGGATTAGCAGATACAAACTACTATACATAAAACAGATAAACAACAAGGTCCTACTGTATAGCACAGGGAACTATATTCAGTATCCTATCATAAACCAGAATGGAAAAGAATATGAAAATACATGTATATATATATATAGGTATAACTGAATCACTTTGCTGTACACCAGAAACTAACATAACATTGTAAATCAACTATACTTCAATTTTAAAAAAATTTTTAAATGAATGAATGAGAAGAATTCAACTTGAAATCCAACAATATTTCAACAAATCAAGGATTTCTTCAACTTTTAACTCTAAAAAATGATTTTAAATATGGAACAGACTTAAAAGTGGGAAAATGAGGGAAAGGGAGTGAGCAGCATTTAGAGGTGCGGGGGTGGGGTGTGGGGGGCGCAGCAGGGCTGATTAAAAAAAAAAAAATGGAATGGACTTAAGCTTCTAAACATTATTTTGTAAACTGTTTAATGGACTTTCTTGTATAGCAAACTAGAGATTCCAGAACAGCTTCCAGCTCCCATCTCTTCCAAATTTTTCCAAATATGTGAGGTTATAGATATTTTGTTGCATTTACTAAGTTTTCAGTGACAAAGACCCTGTAAACATACTCATGCAAGTATACACTTACCTAAACCATTGATGTCCAGCTCATAAATATCACTAACAAGATAAAAAGAGTTGGTCTGACACTGAGAACAGCCAGAATTAAAGAATCCAGCCATTCTGGTAGGTACAGGACCAAGGAAAGGATACTGGAAAGGAAAAAAAGTTCTTTAAATGTTCTTTAAATCCACTGAAATTTAAATTCATAAAATACAAAATGAGAAAACAAGGAACTGGATAAAAATCTATCTCCATGATTAAGTTACAAAGCACTGATCAGCAAGCTAATAATAACCAAATCATTATGGTGAAAACAGAAACGCTGTATTAATTTGTTGACAGGTTTAAAAAGTTTACCATCACAAAAAAGTTATTTTGCTTTTCCTCACTATCCAATTTGGATATTGAGGAAGCCTCTGCAATTCCTCAAGTTTAAAAAGTTTGTCTTTTTCCTATAGATGCCATAAAGTGGGACAAAATACTGTTCTTTACTATTCACCCATCCCCAATTCCTATTTTCAAAAAGACAGTCACATATTATTGCAGCTTCGATTGTAAATACGCACTGATGATACCTGAATGTCCTTCTCAATAAATCGCTTTCCCGTCTCCAGGGCCACCTCCAGCTGTTGAAGGAGCAAACGGAAAATATCAATCCGGGAGGATACTCCATTCTCAGTGGTCTTCTCTGAGTTCTCTGGCCCAACAGAATGGTTAAGACTTGGAAGTCCACTGATCAGCCTCAAGGTTAAGGAACGGATTCTTAACCACATTGTCTCCTCCTCCAAGGAAAGTTTCTTATGTTCTTCAGAAACATCCCTTAAAAAGAAACATCCGCAAACCATCCATTTTATTCATGTTAACTTTAAAGCTTTCAAAGTTCACTTTCACCAGTCCAGACGCCTTTGAATGGTCTCAGCTTTCATTTAATAGCTGAATGATCTTGGACAAACCAAAACAGTCCAAGTCCCCATTTCGGTATCCTTTATAAAATGGGAAAGATAACCTACCTAACAGGTCGTTTTCCCCTTACGTGAGATTCATTTTTCTGATGATAAAATACATAATATAAAAATTCAAATGACAGAAAAGTAAAAGGAAAACGGGACCTGATAACCAAGAACCCACAATATATATATATTTTTTAACCACCAAAATGGTTTTATTTTTGACACTGCCAACATGCAGAACAATGCATTACTTTGGTTTCCTTAAACATTACTTAAGTACACATTAGAAATATATGTTTACATTTAAGAAATGTTAACACATTAAAAACATAATCCTCCATAAACATAATTCTTTCTCAATATATTTTCCTGCTTTGTTTCACACATAAATAACATAATCTACAAAGTCATAAATAAAACTATTAACTCTTATGACCTAAAAGTATATACAAATTTTGGAACTTGACAAGAATGTCCTTTATCTGATTTTATATAAATAACAACATGCAGTATTTGCAATGTTTTTTAATTAAATGAATGACTTACAATCAAAACTTTTATTGTCTCCCAACCAGTTCTTCCTATAATAGACCTTCAGTGTACTTGGTAAAGATGTCATGTATTTAAAAAGTCAAAGTGGTCAAAAGACTAGATTTTTAAAACAGAACAGAAGGTTGCCATTAACTATTATTAAGCCTTATTAAAATCACTTCTGTTTGTCTGAAGAACAAAAAATGCTCCCAAAGAGTATATGCTTGTACAATCTTTTTTTTTCTTCTTTTTAAAAAATTTTTGGCTGCACCCTGCAGCATGTGGGATCTTAGTTCCCTGACCAGGGATCAAACCTGCACCCCCTGCATTGGAAGGCAGAGTCTTAACCACTGGACCTGATTTCCGGGGAGGTCCCTATACTATCATTTAAATGGAAGCTAACAAAGTCTTAAAAATTCAGATTAAATTTGTATTAGTCTTGGGAATTAGTCTGTTATAGGAACAGAATCCATGCTATCCTAAGTTTTCTAAAATTTATTTTGAACCATCACTTTGATTAGTTAAAAGTTTCAGGGTAAAAATGACACACAAAAATGATCTTAGAAAGGCATATTTAGAATTCCTGATACAGAACACTTGATTATTTAGTTTTTGTTTAATGACTGGAAATCTTTATTCCTTCAGATAACATTACTTGTTGAGTGACACCATCTATTTAGTGATTTACTAGATAACCACTCAAGGTATATTAAGTAAGCACTCAAATTATTTTTATGTAACAAAAGTAAAACACACTTTTCATGTTGGAATTGTTTCATTATGCATTATTATTTTTAAGGCCGTGATTTACAGAGTATAAAAATTAGAAAGAAAATCATTCTCAATTAATATTCTCACTAAATTTAGATGATTCAAATGATAAATAATAGTAAGCTAAGCACTGTCACTAGATTTTAAATTAGATTTTAAAATCTAAGTTTCATTTTTCAATCAATACAAATATGATCTGCTTCACACTATTAACTGCCAGTCAAACTTTGTTTAAAAAAAACAAATATTCTTTGTTAAAGAGCAGTTTACAACAAATGTTTTTCCATGCTCTTATAAAAAAAAGATTGATATGCATAATGAATCTAAGCCAAAATCCACAAATGGTAGCCAAAATTGTCAACTTTCAGCCTAACACAACATAAATCCAGTTATTCTGCATAAACAATTCAAAATTAAAGTTTATAACGGAGGGCTTCCCTGGTGGCGCAGTGGTTGAGAGTCCGCCTGCCGATGCAGGGGACACGGGTTTGTGCCCCAGTCCAGGTAGATCCCACATGCCGCGGAGCGGCTGGGCCTGTGAGCCATGGCCGTTGAGCCTCCGCGTCCGGAGCCTGTGCTCCGCAACGGGAGAGGCCACAACAGTGAGAGGCCCGTGTACCGCAAAAAAAAAAAAAAAAAAAAAAAAGTTTATAACAGAAATGTCAACAAGTCATAACTACAACATTACTACTGATGGAGAACCCACAATATTAACATGCTTGGTATAGATCCTTTCAGACTTTTGCAATACAATGTACGAAAATGAACTACAAATATTTATGTAATATACTTTAAACAGATAAAATGGGTTCACAGTGTTTATACTATTTTGCAAACTGCATCTTTTTATGACAGTGTGTACAGAAAACAGTTAACATAGGCTTGCCTGGTGGTGCAGTGGTTAAGAATCTGTCTGCCAATGAAGGGGACATGGGTTTGATCCCTGGCCCAGGAAGATCCCACATGCCGCAGAGCAACTAAGCCTGTGCACCACAACTACTGAACCTGTGCTCTAGAGTCCGCGAGCCACAACTACTGAGCCTACGTGCCACAACTACTGAAGCCTGCGTGCTTAAAGCCCGTGCTCCGCAACAAGAGAAGCCAAGACAGTGAGAGGCCTACTCACTGCAACAAAGAGTAGCCCCCACTCACTGCAACTAGAGAAAGCCCACACAGCAACGAAGACCCAACACAGTCAAAAATAAAACAAACAAATAAATAAATAAAAAATCTCCCCACCAAATATTCTTTAAAAAAAAAAAGTTAACATAGCAACCCTGAGGCTATTATCTTCAGAAGGGCCTACTTGCAAGGTTGGCCCTTGCCTGGTGTCTGGGAACCTAGCAGGCCAACCATTCCCTAAATGACAAGAGTGGCTCACCTGCCTAGATTGTTCATACAAATTATGTGGTTAAGGGTGAACAGTGCTTTCCTTCTGGGAGTCTGAAATGTTGGTACATGCTAGACTGAGGGTGCCTACATCACCAGCCGATGAAAACCTTGGGCACCAAATCTTTAATGGGTTTCTCTGGGCAGAAATATTGCACAGAAATACCGCATTTTTTGCTGCTGGAGAAAGGAGCACACGCTCAGTATATTCCTTCGTAGGAGGGAGAGAACACTGGAAGTCTGTGCATGGAGTTTTCCAAACTCCACCTATATGTCTTTCCCTTTGCTGATCCTGTCATGTATCCTTTTGTTATAAAAAAACTTAGTTGTGAGTCCAACTACATGTAGAATCCCATGAGTCCTGGCAAATCACTGAAGGTAGTCTTGGCAGCCCCCAAATTACAGCATATTCCAGAACTACCTTGTATACATGTCTCTGCATACTTGTGCACTTATTCCTTAGTTTCCACTTTCCTAGAAGTGGTTCTCCTGAATTAAATGCTACACAGCCTTTTCAATCTTGATACATATAACTAAAATTCCCTATAGAAAGGTTATATAAAGTTTTACTGCCATGTAAACTCACAACCACTTTCCCATAACCTAGCTGAGAGCAAGGATTAAACTTTTTTATGTGATAGGTTAAATCTTCATCTGATAGATTAAAATACAAATCTTTATTGCTGTAAAGTACATTTCTTTAATTTCCTATTAAACCCTTTGCCCCATTTGTTTTTCATTTATCTTCTTCTTATTGATTTCTCTGTATATGTGAAGGATATTAATATATATGAAGAAATTTACCAATTTACCAGATACCTCTAGAACTTGTTAACAAATTTACTTCTATATAGAAGACTAATATTTAGAGGTCAAATTCTTTGTTTCCAGATCTGATGTAATGCTGAGAAAGACTTTCCCAACCATTTAAAAATATTTTTTATATTTTCTTCTAAGTTTTAACATATAATCTTTAATCCATCTGGAATCCGTTTTCATGTATGCTGTGAAGGAGGAATTAACTTTTAGATTAACCAGTAATCTCAACATAGGGGTGAGGTTTTCTTTTCTTCCTCTGGCTTACCTATATTTTCTGATCCCTACAATAAAAATGTTATTATATATACATAATATATAATATATAAAACTCTTAAATTCATCTTGATTCTTTAAAAATAAATTGCTTGGTGTTAAATTCAAGTTACCTGTCTTTTGGATCCCAGCTAAAGAAAACATTTAAGTCTCTGTTGTCTCGCAAGGCTTCCCATGGAATGTCATCTTCTTCTGGCCGAAGATTCATTGACTTTATACTTTCTGCTAAGCTGGTTGATCTGTGATAATGAAAATTTATTTAAGTATTATTCAATAATAAAATAGTCATGAAAACATGTTAGCCAGGACTTTGTTTTACTAGAAAGAGAGAAAAGGAAAGAGTGAAGGAAGGCTTTAATATTAGGAAGTAAAAGCTCATATAACGTGAAATAGAACCAAGCACTGGTTCTGGCCTGCTACACAGCAAAAGAAAGGCATCTGGAGGCCCAACCAAAATAAAGTTCATCAGCATTAATTCCTGAAATCCCATGTTTGCAGGGTATGGGGAAGCTTGTAAACATAATATGGGCCAGGGATGATGACCATGGCCTAGCTGGTTTCTGTATGGAACCTGGGATGGTACTGGCAGTACCCTATCATTCCCCATGACAGGCACCTTCCCCTTTCTTCCCTGTTCCCTCCTACATTTTTTTCCCCCATTTTTCTTTAGCTTAAGCCCACTAATGACACCCATGAGGCCCATTAATGGCTCACAGTATCTGATCTAATCTCTTAGTTCCTTATTAGCTCTTGTGCAATACTTACACATTTGCTTCAAGTAGAAGGTCTAACAACATCCGTTCAGTACGGACTTGTGCAAAATGAAGAGAATTATTCAGCCTGTTCCTAAAAGCGATAAACTCTGGGATCTTCTCAAATGCACCATATTTGTAAGCTTGAATAATATATTCTGAGGTCTGGGAAGGAAAGACATCACCTTGGTATAAACATTTCACATGTCAGGCAATGAAGACATACCTTGCCAGACAAAACAAAACAACACTCAAAATAAAATTAAGATGTTGAGTCTAATCTTTAAAGTTCTTGGTCACCAAATAGAATATCAGCTTTTAAAAATGTTATTTTTCTTGTATCCTATACTGGAGTCAAATGTCTTCTTCACTAATATTACTACTAATAATATTTAGCTGCTGCTACCACCATGTAGACTTTCTCCTAGCAGTTATGTTCATTTCAACAGGACTGAAGGTTTTGTTACACCACATCAGTCAAGGTTTTGGTTAGTGCCATTGTGGAAGGGATATTACTCCATGTTTTTCTGCATCTAAGATAAACTTTGTTTTATACAAAGGTTCCCAAAACACCAGAATAACATAACCATCCCACCACCACCACAAATAAAAATTACTGTCCTTCCGAAAAAAGACAGGCTGCTCCTTGGTTTTGTTTACTTCTGAATAATATATCACAAACATAGGAATATGTGTATTGCATCAAGATAGAAGACACCAAACAAAAGACCTATAAAAATTCATGTCATCATCCATTCTGAGGACAGAAAATGCAAAAACCAGGTTACCTGTCCATCCAAACTACTATGCTAGAAAATCCCATAACATACACCACATGTGCTTTAATTAGATTAATACATATATACAGATGAAACATGAACAGAGGCAAGATAAAGAATCCTAAACAGAAATTCTGGCACAACAGAAGAAAATCTCAGGGAAGTACATTTCATGGGTATGGGCCTACGCCATCAGGATCGGAAGTCAGAAGGGCACCCTTGTGGGCTAAGTAAAGTACTAAACTCAAAGTTGATGTCTGCCCCCAAAGATCCTTTCTAGAAAAGACAGTCTTTTTGCACAGCCTCAGTCAGCTCTGCCCCCATCTCCATTATGACCGAATAATTTGCCCAATAGGAAAATAGGCCAATAGTCAACAACGTACCCTCTGATACACAGCCTCGCAGGGTTCATTTCAGGCCGCGGGATTGCGCCACGGGCGCTAATTCAACTGCATTCGATGCGGCTTTTAAACCCCCATGGGACACCTCGGCGAGCTGTTTGCCTGCAGTATCTGGAGAAATTAAAGACGGACGGACACAAGAAAATTAAAAAGATTACTTGTGATCCTGCAGGTTTAAAGAAGGACTATCTGAAAAAGCTCAAGTGTACCTTCTAGCTTGATTAAAGGACAGTGATACGCTCAAGTCAAGAAGAGGCCAGGATACCCTAAACACATATGCCTATCCAATGGCCTCTTGGTTTGGAAAACATAGTAAGGTTTACCAACAGCCCTTGCAATAGGACCTTACAGTTTGAAAAAAATGGCTGGTTAGGAACATATGATCCAGCAACTAATCAGGATAAAAATTTGACTTTGGTGATTCCAATCAAATTTATTAATTACAGTTCCAAAATATGCTATGATTAAAGGAAAGAACTCAGCCTTACCAAGTGTAGAGGAAGTTTTAACTTCTGAGTGGTCCATGGAATACCACTTTAGAAAAAGGCAAGAGAAAAATAAGGGGCCACAAAAAAGGAATGCAGTCCTTTAACAAACTAAGAAGGCAACTATAGTTCTCTGGCTTCTTTTTTTAAGATAGTCCTCCTTTAATACTGCAGTAAAGTATCACTGCAGAGCTAGAAAAGGGCCTGGGCAGCTACCAATAGGACAGACTGAGGAAGCACCATGATTTGAAGAAACAACGACCTATTGGAACTGCAGGCAAAACTGGAAGCCATGGGTACTTTAAAGACTTCTGAATATCAGAGAATGTTGTCTGTATCCATTTCTACTCATTTATGCACCAATGAGGCTATTGAGATCCCATATGGATTCCTGAAATGAACCCTGGTCACTGTAAAAATTAGCGAAATACATGGACATCAAACCCTTGAATAATGATCTTCATGAATACCTAAAATGGAGACTTGTAAAGGCATTTTTTTAAAAAGTACGAACATGTAAGTTACTTTTGGAGATATGTAAATCTAAACTCTTGTTTTTATATTATAAAACTCTATTTCAAATAAGATGACAGCAGACAACGACCTTTCCAAAAAGAAAACCCCTACATCGACCTTCCAAATACAACTTTCAATCCCATAGCACAAAGCCTTACAAAGCAGATTTTCCATTTAAGGAGTAGATGTTCTTTCAAAGAGCTAGTTGGTAATTGAAATACATCAGTCACTCAAGGAAAAACCATCTGGGGGCGCCAAAAACTACCAAGAATAAAAGATGTAGAGCATAGCGCTTTAGCTTTCCAGAGACGTATTTCTAATACTATCAGAAGGTTTAACACATACAGTATAACACTACAATTGTGATCTTTCTTAGCTTCAAACTCCTGTAGGAAACAGTCCACACCACACTCTCCATTTTCCTATTCTGGGACTTGGGCTGGGCTTTACGGTTTAAGGTATGTCTTCCTTGCTGTATTGTGTTTTGCTTTTACCTCCAGGACCTAGCCCCCTCCATGCTCTCTCCCCAGTTATCTACTTTAATATGATTAAATAGCTGTTTTCTTAGTTAGTAGTAATAAAAATAAATTTCAAGCAGAGAGTCCTAGTCCCAGATTAATAAAATGCTTTACTTTTATCAGCTTCAGCATCATGTACATTTAGATGAATTAGTCACTCCTGTCACACACAACCATCAGCAAAATATCAAACAAAGATACAAAAAGCCACTGAGGACAACATGCCCTCTCATATCACTCCTGGGGATCTCCTTTCCCTATTACAATACTTTCGTGTGTGTGTGTGTGTGTGTGTGCGTGCGTGCGCGCGCATGTTGTTTTCAAAACACTTCTTCAGACAGTATTTGTGGGAAGAAAAATTAAAGCTTGATTTTTATTAGTATAAAATAATGTGCCTTAATTGACCAACTCATGAACAATATAGTTCTTCTAGAATGCTGGATGACTGGAAACTGGAGTAAAACCAAACACCAGGCTTGGATTAATCCCTTATTTACCCCTCACATCCACATCAAGCTATTTGAGAAACAAAAGTTTGAAAAGGATTCTTCACTATATCAAATGTTTACTTAACCTCTTCCTTAGAAACACAGTAATCAGAGCCAGAATAATGAGATTTGAAATACACTTTTCTTTTGCTTTTTTCCTCAGTTAGTGAAACTTCTTGAAAACAGAGAAGGGCAAGTATGGATACTTTTTTTTTTTTTTTAATTTTTATTGGAGTATAGTTGCTTTACAATGTTGTGTTACTTTCTACTGTACAGCTAAGTGAATCAGCTATACGTATACATATATCCCCTCTCTTTTGGATTTCCTTCCCATTTAGGTCACCACAGAGCACTGAGTAGAGTTCCCTGTGCTATACAGTAGGTTCTCATTAGTTATCCATTTTATACACAGTATCAATAGTGTAGATATGTCAATCCCAATCTCCCAATTCATCCCACCCTCCCCCCTTCCCCCTTGGTATCCATGTCTATCCAATGTCTCTATTTCTGCTTTGGAAACAAGATCGTCTATACCAATTTTTTCAGATTCAACATACATGCATTAACATACAATATTTGTTTTTCTCAAGCACAGATACTTGAATATACAGTGAAAACTCACAGATTTATAACTCAACTGCCCACTTATGCTAAGAGATTTTAGAACCAAGGTCCTAGAGATGCCCTTCTGACAGTGAAGCCAGGCTAGCAGCTTCTGAGCAATATGTTTAAATGCTGATGCCCACTTCTGTCTCTCCCTGATCAGAAGCTAGGGCACAAAATGAGGTTTGAACAGAGATACAATCACTGTTGGGAAGTGGAGCCATGGGTGGAAAGGGATAGAGCTCAAAAGCCAACTGATGATGCAAAGATCACAACCCCGTGCTACACCAGCCCTCTAGGCCATGACCTGAAGTGTGTCAGAATATAATTATTGCAAGCTGAGAACAACAAACCTATGTTCTATTGGTCAGAAATGCTTTTGCCCTGTCCCAGCTTTCTATTTAACACAAACTTAAAGAATCAGATGGAAGATAAATTAGGTATAGCAGTCATATTTACAAAAGAGTTTTTAAAAAAATCCTCGTGAGTGCTTTGCCAAGAAGAACCTCAGAAACCAGCTTCCTTGCCAAGTTTCTTAGCTGCTGTTAGACCATGAAAAATGGAACACTATGGGCAGATACCTGGCATGGCGAAATTCCAGGTGATGAGTCTTAGAAGCACATGAGAAGCAAGCAGGTAGTGTGACCACTGTAGAGACGCACCTTATCTCCACATATGTTCCTGGGTGGTTTTACATACCTCGACTGAGTAGAGACCATATAGTTTTTCCACAATAACTTCTGCTTAACTGACAAGTGGAGATCACATCTGCTTGCAGTGAAAAATATGGTGCAAATCCCATCCTTTCATTATGGCACATAAAAGCTCTATCTTATTTATTGTTACTTTAAAAAACATACTACTGACCTAAGTCTCTTAAAGTGTCCTGAAATTGGTCAATTTTATAATTGTAAGAAAAGATAAGTATACTCTGTTGATAAAGAACACGGTGGTTATTAACTTCAAAAATCAATAAAAGTAAGTGAGAACAACTGCTATCGCAAAATCATATATGGCATCCCAGGCTATACACTCTTATAGGCTATTTCTTATACCCTTAGAAAGTCTCTTAGAGATTAAAACACAGACCTAAGAGGCACTTCATATTCTGCTAATACCCAGTTTTAAATGCACCTTCTCATGGATTCTATTAAACATACCCTTTCGAACAACCACAAAAACTCCTTACCTCTACCTAACAGCCTTGGCCAGTAAGCTATAGACTAAGGGCACATGTGAGTATAGCGTGGTGCACCTTAATATGTGTACTTGTGACCCGAGGGAAGACGCTCTCTGAATCATGTTCTTTCAGCAGGCCAAGACCATAATAAAAAATAAAATTTTTTTTCACTTACATCTTTCTGGTTGGAGTGGAAAAACCTGAGCGCGAAGTTACAGGACTGGGATGCAGCAGCGTACTGACCTAGGGATTCGGCGTATCGGGTCAAAAGATAACTAGGTCGGAAGGAAAGAAAAAAAAGGTTATACCTACCCACCTCTAGTATCAAATACTACACTTCAAATTACTATGGTAGAAAAACAGCTAGGCATACAAAAAGTTAAAACTTGCGGCCATAGAAATGATCTAATTCACAAAATCAAATTTTAAAAAACAGCAAAGTTAATTCAGTTTTTTGGGAGACCTAAAGCTCTATGCCATGCTTTCTTGCACTCAGATGATTAATGGAACACAAGTTGTTAGAGAACAGAATATTGTCTTCCTAAAACAGCTCTACAGGACACAGAGAAAATACCCTTGATTCATCACAAAGAACAGTCAAAATACAAATTCAAAGGATCTCTGGGGTCAACATATAACATACAAGTGTCAACCTCAACTGCAAGGCAGAAGTAAAGACCTGAAAACAATGTGTGCTAAGAAAAAGAGTTCAAAGTATATAACTGTTACCTGTATCTGGGAAAACTTTTTTTTTTTAACCATTTCTAAATTGTACACATTTGAAATTACCACAAAATACTGAGAAAGATAAAACTCTTTCTGTTTTGCAATGGGTCATAACAGGTGATTAATCTACAAAGCTTAATACCAGGAACAACTTTTCTGCTAAAATCAAAATGTTAAGAATTCCATATATGAGGACCCCACACTGCTGTAGCTGGCTGCTCATTATTCAGAGTATATACTACCAACCCAATGGTGTCATGCTGGATATGCTTAGCATCAAGGCTGGAATACAGATCCACCACCGGTTCAAATGCCCCCAGCATACAGTAGATTCGAACAAGCAGCAATTTGAATTGAGCATTGGAAGGGCTGTGAGTTAGTCCCTCTTCCAGCAAAGTCAGGGCCTGCCACACAGCGGTCTCATCACCTAGAACCAAAATATAACAGCATTATCCACAGACCTTGACAGCAAATGGGGGTTTCTCAAAAATAAAAAATAAAAACTGGCACCATCACCTCCCCTAAGTATTCTAAGGATGTGGTTGGGTGGCAGAGAACAAATTTTAGATACACACCTGTAATCAAAATAGGGAATTTCCCTGAAAAGACAGTCCCTCAATAGTTACCTCAGTTCTTAAACCTGCATCTGCAAAAATGATGCAAACTTTGAGCTGCCAGGTCTTAAAGAGAAGTCTGGAACCTCACAGGATCCTAGATTTTGAGAAGAGATGGACTTTGAAGGAGAACTAGAATCCACCAACCTTCCCAGTACAGGATTTTCTCTACAAGACCCCAGACAGATGCTTTCTCTTGACATCATTTTTCTTCCACATGTAACTCTACTAACAGATGTCAACTAATATTTGAAAGAAGAACTGCTCATTAATAACCAAACTAAAATGATAAACTTTTTTGGCCTACTAAAATTCAAAACGTTACATGCATCAATATTCTTAAAGAAAAAGTAATTTCTCTTTTATGAAATTATCTGAAGAAAATAATATGAAATGCAGATAAAGCTTTATATACAAAAACATTCGCTGTACTAATAATGGGGGGATGATTAAGTAAACTGTAGTTACACCCCCACAGGGAAACAACATACAGCCATTTAACGTTAACAAGGAGTTTTTAACAGCAAGGGAAAATAATTATGCAATAATGATCAGTAAAACATACAGAATTCAAACTAGTATGAAGAGTTCATCTCAAGTATATAAAACATTCACAGAGAAAGAGAGAAGGAAATACGCAAAAATGTTAGTCTTTTGGAAGTTGGAAAAATGAGATTAAAATAAATCATTTGCCAAATTTTTACGAGCTACTTTTACAGTTAGAAAAAACAGCTAAAATAAAAAGCTCCATGCACTGAGCTTTTAAAATTATATTCTATATGCTTTTTTCCAAGAGAAAAGAAACAAGACATAACCAAAAATTGGGGATTTAGATAAATATCATCCATAATCCTACCCAAACTATGCAAGCCACCCATGATCTACTCAAACTACCACTGTGATTAATGTACTGCTTTTGAACTATCAATTATGTATACATAACATTACTATGTAATGTATCAATTATAGCTCAATAAAACTAGAGGAGAAAAAATGACATCCTTCACTCCCTATTTTATTTTTGCAGCCCAATTTTACACAGTAGTAATCATGGCATACACCCGATTTTGTGTTTTCCCATGTTGCTCCCTGGTCTTCACAATCATAATTTTATTTAATTCAACACTCAGTGACCTAAACTCGGCAGTAACACTAGATATAACACCCAAAGATAAGAGTCATAGGTGGTTCCAGGCCTCAAGAGGTTCAGAATTGAGTAGAATAGATAGTTGGACAATTATAGATAATAGATAATTTCTTAGGTCCTACTTATTCAAGGATAACCAATATCAGAATTTTTTTTAAAACTTCTTGAAGATCTCTTTTAAATGGAAATAAAATTTCAAAGTAAACAGTAAAAAAAAAAAAAAAAGGTTTAATTTACACTTCTGAACTATTAAACCCAACATTATGATGACATTTATCATCTTATTTTATTTTGCAAAATTTAGAATATAACTACAACTCTATGCCAAATCAAAGAGCATCAAGGGTTGATGAGGATTTGGGGGACAAAATTTTTTAAATCAAATTTTATAATATAACAAAATGATATAATAAAAAGATATAAGATAAATAAATTCTGGGGATATAATGTACAGTATGGTGACTACAGTTAACCACACTGTACCGTGTATTTGAAAGTTGCTAAGAGAGTAGATGTTAATAGTTCTCATCACAAGGAAAAAAAAAAGTAGCTATGTGAAGTAATGGACTTTAACTAAACATATTGTGGTAATCATTTTGCAATGTATCACTATATTGTATACCTTAAACTAATACAATGTAATGTATCAATTACAGCTCAATAAAACTAGAGGAGAAAAAATGACATCCTTCACTCCCCATTTTATTTTTGTGGCACAATCATAAAGAAATTTTGCAAAAAACATTTGAGAGCATCATCAATTTAATCTTAAAATGCTCTTCTTAATCCTGTCACATTCAAATCAGTCTCTTTCAACATCCTCACCAATTTTCTATACATTTCTAATTTTTGTCAGATCCACCTTGAACAATGACTATTGTTCCAGCCTACAACTGGAACATTCAACATCACTTTCACTGACTTCAAGAAAACTTGCATCTATATATATATAGTATCTAGAACTTCCCATGTATTTGCACTGCATGATTTTGGACAACCCACCTAACTTCTTTCTCTCTGCCCTGTATTTCCCACATCTGTAAAACTGTAACAATCTTAACTGTATTGTTACAAGGTTTAAAATTAGCTAATTCATATAAAGCACTTTCAAGTGCCTGATGATCCACGACTGTTAACTGTTATTACTATTATATGGTCAGATATCTTGCTCCAAAACCAAGAGATTAGCAAAGCCACAGTCACTATGAGCAAGAATAGATGCCAGGAATAAGTGGGGAAGGGTATGAGTAGGGGCCAAATTACTAAGTAGTCAGTTCATTAATGGTTTTACATTAAGATGACTTTTACAGCCCTATGCAACCTCCTGAATGTGGGGTTCCAGATACCAAGTACTCTGATGAAAAGGATTTCATCCCCATCCCCGGTACAATACAGTATAACAAGTACTATCATATGGATATACACAACGTCCTACAAAAGTTCAGAAGGGGCATAAAATCTGCAATGAGGAAGGGGGTGAAATCAAGACAGGCTTGTCAGAGGCACTGTTTGAGTACAAGTGAGATGAAGGAGGTAAGAAAGTTATTTCAAAGAGAGGTAACATGATGTTCAGTGATAGTAGCAAAAAAAAACAACAAAAAGTAGATTCAGGGCTTTAAGTACTAAGAAACTGGAGATGTAGACAGACACTAGATTATAGAGAGCATTGTAAACCATCCTAATAAGGCTGACCTTTATCCTCAGGAAAATAGGGCATATCTGAAGGATTTTAAGCATGAGGAAGATAGTATCAAAATTGAGTGCTTGGTTAAATGACCCATGAGGGCAGGGTTGTGTCTGTCTTGCACAGCACTGTCTCCCAGCCCTGTTTCTTCTGCAGTTTATTCTCATGAATAATATGTAATAAGTAGCTAAGGTTATTTTTTCTCAAAAACTGCTAATAAGAGAAAATGTCAGAAAGTGAGACCTAAAGAAAAGGCAATCTCAGTACCATCTGCTGAATCATCCTTCTCTTGCTTAATGACTCATGATGCTTCCTTTACCATGCAGTATATATTTGTCTTAAATGGGCTAATCTGAACTATATTCCAAAAAAAGTGTATTTTCCTATATAAACTGAAGTGAACAAAAATGGCTATTTCATTCCATGGACCCATACATCTATATCTGAATCAGTTTCTCTGTATTTTAATTATTGTAACTTTGTAATAGGTTGTTTACTCACTATGCAGAAATATTTTAAAACAGAACAGATATCCACTGATTTAAGATTATCCTGATTACAGAGAGGAGGATACTTGGAGACTTTGGTTCTTCTAGAAGCACCCTGGAGAAGGGCAAGGAAGAAAAACCTAAAAGCATAAATCAAATTCTTAGATTATATACTTAGTCTAAGGATTTATAGTCAATAAAAACAAAGAGTAAAGTTAAACTGAAATCACTGCTCTTTACCTGTTTCTCTCCATATATCAATAAGCACATGGACAGCAAGGAGACAGTAATAGTCTGAAAATTGCAATTCGGTTTTCAAACAGGATTTCCCTATAGGGAAAAAAAAAATCATATCTGTATTTTAAGATTTGTTCAATTATTACTGCCCCATAGGAGTTTTTTTTTAAGCAAGAAAGTGACAGGAGGAAGAAGAGAAAAAGAGGAAAAGAAACTAATAAGAATGGAGTAAATACCAGAAGAAAAATATAAGCCATGAATCAAAAGAGTCAAAAGAAGGTGAGACCACACTCAGCTGGAGCAGAAGGAAGGGTTCCAGAATAGAGGTGGTATTCCAAATGGTCCCAAAAGGAGAGCAGCAAGATTTGGAAGGAGGTTTTAGGTGAAGAAAAGAACAGAATCCAAGAGCCATGTACAACTAATGTAATGTTATGCTCATTACTTCACCTAATTTTTTGGAATACAGTTAGAGAAATACTAATATCATCTAGTCAGATAATTTATATTTTATCACACATATCTAAGCAATCTGAAGATCATCTACTTCTAAACTAAATATTTATCTCACAATTTACAATTCTTTTTGGTCATTTACACAGTCTATATATTTAGAATATTAAGGCCTATAAGCAGAAAATATGACAATTATCATAAACTTTGCAATTCATCTGAGCCCCATGTGATAAAGAGTTGGCTGGCCAGATCAGGAAGAATATGGATATCTGGGAGCCAATTATAATTTTTAAAAAACTCCAAGCTTAAGAAAGGCTTTACATTTTATTACCTGGATAGTGTTCCCACTTGACAAAATATTTTCCTTGCCAAAAGCATTACAACAGCATGCTATGAGAGATAAAAAACTGACTTCTAAATCTTAGCAGATCAGGGAACTACTGCACATTTTGAAAGGCTGCTCACCAAATTCTAGTCCATGCTGGTACCTTAACATCAATTCTCTGACCACACTCAATTTCTGATTTTTATCCATCATGTGGTACAAGCCAAGTAACCTCGTCAGCTGCACCACACACAAATGTTGCTGCAGAGCTCTGACGTCAGCAGGCAGTGCCAGCTTATCCTCTGTTGGTGTTGACAAAGGAACAACTCCAAGTAACTGATTAATAAACTGCAAAGTTGAAAGAAAAAAAAGAAGTACAGGTCTCAAAACAGAACTAGTCTTTAGTAGGCCAGAATTAACAAATACTGAAATGGTCTAGAAAAAGGTATCAAGAAAAAATACAAATTAAAACCCCTTTAAGTATACCATTTTCTATCTACCAAAATGGCCAAAACAAAAACACTTCTAACAGCACACAGTGCTGGTAAAACTCCAGTGAAACTGGCACACGCATCCATTGCTGGCCAAAAGTATGATGTTAATACCATGTAGTATATGCACTAAAAGATTAAAAGAACTGTGAAAATGTTTCCTAAATTACAATACATTGACATAATATGTAATGTAGCAATGAAAAAGTTTAATTAGGAAGACTGTAAAAAAGAACAATTACCCCAAAACAAACCTATTATATTGATATACTACAAATAAATTCTTAAAGGAAACATTATACATTGAAAGGAATGGTTGTCCTGTCAATAGCCTTAAATTGTTTTTTTGATTAAAGCTTTAATTTTGAGATAATTATAGATTTGCACGCAATTGTAAGAAATAACACAGACAGATCCTGTGTACCCTTCACCCAGTTTTTCCTAATGGTAACATTTTTTTTTTTCCTGTGGCCGTACTGCACGGCATGCGGGATCTTAGTTCCCTGACCAGGTATTGAACCCATGCCCCCTGCAGTGGAAGCGTGAAGACCTAATCACTGGACTGCCAGGAAATTCCACCCCAATGGTAACATCTTGCAATAAAATGTTTTTAATTCTCTAAATTCAGTATAAATTTTTAAGAACACCAGTTCCACAACCAGTACAGTTGCAATATTGGCAAAAGTGAGAAGGGACCCCTGCATCACGTACAGGGTGTCTGTTTAAACTTCCCACATGATCGTATACTATACTCTGCAGCTGTTAGGATGCGAGAAAATGCTTGGGCAGCAAGAGTCTGGGGTTCTAAAAGGTGTTTATGGACGGGAAGTGCAGCCAAGGGGTCACAGGCATCACCCTTGTGTCTTCCCTATATTTTGTGATCCAAAACTAATAAATTATTTTTAAAGCAAAAAAACCCAGTTCCATTTACACATGTATTAAACACAGGCTATTTTCACTCCCTTCCAAGATCCTATTAGGATGACAGTAAAGAACAAAAAAGGAATCAACCCCAAAGGATCAAGAACATGTGAAGAGATGACAGCAAATAATAAACATTAACAAGATTTCAAAAGATAAAAAGCAGAAGGGCAGGTGGTAAGTAATAACCAATGTACAGGGCCAAGAAAGCTGAAACCCAACAGTATGAATGGGGAGACCACCAATAAGCAGCAAGCCTCTTCCAGCCACAGAACCTTGGAAGACTAAGAAATTAAGGGCAAGAGGTACGTCTGAAAGCTAAAGTGCTAGTGGGACTGAAACAGAAGAATTTGCTAAATTCTAAGAAACTAGACCCCTCCCCAAGTTCACTGACTGACTTCCTAAACCCAGCAGAAGCCACAGGTTTTCTTTACCCCCAGGAGATACTGAACCAGAGACACTGTAGACTCAAGGGGAGAATGGAACAGATCTATTACCTCATGTTTCAGAATACACTAAGAGGAGTTTTAAACTTTTATGGTTCTGTCTGATTGGGGTGAACTGAACAAAAAAATATTAACTCCAAGAAAGAAAGTTAAGAAAGGTAATCTCCATATACAAAGTGGCTTAGCTGTGAATATTTAGTCATTAAAATATAAATACTGCATAATTACTAAACTATACTGGGGGAAAAGTAGGTAAGGGGAGAAGTGGGATGTTATGAACGAAATTATTGCCTTCCACAGTAAGATACCAATAGATGAAGACTATAACTGTAAAAATAAACAAATAGCTAAATAAGCCTATAATTTAGAAATATGGAGTTAAACAACAGAAGAAGCAGTTAAGGGTTGAAAGTGATTTGCCTGTACAGAGCCAGAATCAGGGATGGAGAAGGCAAAGAGCTGCAATTGTTTTTCAATATAAGCCTTGTAGCACTATTTGACTTTTTCAATTTTATACATGTAATTTTTGGAAACAAAAATTAACATGGAAGTCCTACTCAACATGCAGTTTCACATCTGTAATGACTTTACTTCAATTTTCTACAATTGTATGAATTTTAATTTTAATTATTATGATCAGATAATTACATCTGTAACAAAGAAACTGTGGCACTAGTGTTCATGTTTTTGATTAAATACCTATATAATTTCTATTGCCAGCTCTTCCATTCTTGTAAGCCATTTTATATACTAGTTATGTTTATTATTAAGGCCTTCTTTATTGAATGCTAAAGAATCTTCCAAACAGGTTTTGTCACGAAACAATACATTCATTTGCTATTCTAGTCTGTACAGTTTCACTGCTACACAAAAAGTTTCTTTAAAAACTGGAATTATTTTATTGTTAGCTTAAAACCCCAAGGCAAAGGAAACAAAATATGAAAACGTCTCTATGGGTGAGCCTCTTCAGGATAACTGGACTCAATAGCCCCCTCTTAGGGGCCAGTCCCATTTTAGAATGCATCTCCTAATTCACTGGGACAACAGTTCTCAGTCTGAACCTTACTTGGACAGTTTGCAATCCTCTGACAAACATACTGCTGAGTGGCAGGATTTTTAGCTATTGAAGTCATCCTACATTTAAAAAGTTGTAGCAGCAAAATTACCCCTCTCAATTAAAAATTTACACAGGACTATAAAACTCACTGCAACAGCTTTAAATCTTTGTCTCACTGAACAATGACCACCTCATCACTGCTAGTATTTCACTATTTCTAGAGGGTTCCTCCCAGTAGATTATTAGTATATGTGGTCACAGAGGTGATCTAAGATTTTCAAACATGCCAATTAAGTAGAGCTTCTGGTACTAAAATTTATGCTAGCAAACCTATATGAATCTCAGCTAAATGCGATATAAGCATTCCTCTAATGCTTTCCCATCATTTGATGCTTTAACTTACAAGACAGTAAGCACTATAAAACATGATCAATCATTCCTTACCTTAGCACTTAGCACATAATATGTGCGACATTTAGTGAATGACTCCCACGTGGTTTTATTTTCTGCTTAAATCCCTCCAGTAACATGAAACTCACACACTGTACTTTTTAGAGAATTGTGACTATAAAAAAGACCTTTCTCTCACTGAGCCAAATTCTTAATTCCCTGCAACAACTCCTTGCTGGCCCTGTTCTCTTCCCTCTTTTACAGGAGAGCTTTTCAAATTATGAGAAATAAAGTACTCTGTCATCACCATACCAAACCTATCTCTTCCACTCAACCATCTCTCTCTCATAGGCTTTCAAGTCTTTCTATAACCCAGAACCCTCTTTTCTGTATATGTAACAATTTATCTAGAAAACTTCTAAAGCTTAGCCTGTGCCCTATAAGCACAGCAACCCAAGAACAACTTTTTCTAAACCAAAGTGAACAGTGGTAGTCATTTCAGAACCCAGTAGAGACCACTGGCTCCTTAACAGTTTGGGAATGCACTGCTCCATCTGCCCTAGATGTGTAACCTCAAGACTGCCAATGTATCAAGTGCTAGTGAGCTAAGGATATGGTCACGAAACAAATACTCTAGTCATTGCCAGTGTGTTCCCATTGAGTTTCACTCATTCCATATGGGGATGATAGAGGCTTTCTGGAAAAACAGGTTGTGGTAGCCCTGTGATAGCAAGACTTCCAACCTTCACTAATTAGAGTTTTTTATGAGTAAAGCTGACCAAAGTCACAGACTCTCTTGATACATATCAATATTTCTTTACATGATGTTGATATACATATAATTGATTTACATTGATTCTATCACATCAAAAACTCCCAATAGATGACAATTAAGTACAATATGGTACCCAGGCTTAGATCCCAGAAAAGAAAAAGGACATTAATGGAAGAGCTACAGAAATATAAATAAAGTCTAGAGGCCAGTTAACAGTAATGTACCAAAGTTAGTTTCTTAGTTTTGACAAATGTACCACTGTAATTTAAGATGTTAATGTTGGGGAAAGCTGGGCGAAGGGTAGAGTATAACCTTCTTTACTATCTTTACAACTTTCCTGTAAATGTAAAGTTATTCCAAAATTAAAGGTTTTTTTAAATTTTATTGAAGTATAGTTGAGTTACAACATTGTATTAGTTGCAGGTATACAGAAAAGTGATTTGGCTATGTATTTTTTTCAGATTCTTTTCCATTATAGGTTATTACAAGATATTGAATATAGTTCCCTGTGCTATACAGTAAATTCTTTTTATATATTTTGCTATAGTAGTCTGTATCTGTTAATCCCATACTCCTAATTTATCCCTTCCCCCACCTTTCCCCTTTGGTAACCATAAGTTTGTTTTCTACATCTGTGAGTCTGTTTCTATTCTGTAAATAAGGTAATTTGTATTATTTTTTAGATTCCACATATAAGTGATATCATATATTTGTCTTTCTCTGTCTTACTTCATTTAGTATGATAATCTCTAGGTCCAACCATGGTGCTGCAAATGGCAATTTTCATTCTTTTTTTATGGCTGAGTAATATTTCACTGTGTATATATAGACCACATCTTCTTTATACACTCATATGTTGATGAACACTTAGGTTGCTTCCATGTCTTCACTATTATAAACAGTGCTGCTATGAACACTGAGGTGTGTGTACCTTTTTGAATTCGAGTTTTCATCTTTTCTGGATATATGCCCAGGAGTGGGATTGCCGGATCATATGGTAGTTCTATTTTCAATTATTTAAGGAACTTCCTACTGTTTTCCATAGTAGCTATACCAATTTACATTCCTACCAACAGTGTAGGAGGGTTCTCTTCACACCCTCTCCAGCATTTATTATTTGCAGACTTTTTGATGAAGGCCATTCTGACTGGTATGAGGTGATACCTCATTGTAGTTTTGATTTGCATTTCTCTTAATAATTAGTGATGTTGCACATCTTTTCATGTGCCTGCTGGTCATCTGTATGTCTTCTTTGGAGAAATGTCTATTTAGGTCTTCAAGTTTATTTTTTTTTAATTCCTTAGATTTAAGAGCCTCAGACTGCTTCAGCAAGAATGAATCATTATTTGACATAATCAGCAATTAACTGCTACAGTTTTGAGCAAATCAGAGACAAGATATTAAAAGGAAATCTGGACTTCATCAAACTTTAAAACTTTGCTCTGAGAATTCCCTGGCGGTCCAGTGGTTAGGACTCAGTGCTTTCACTGCCGGAGCCTGGGTTAGATCCCTGGACGGGGAACTAAGATACCACAAGTTGTATGGCATGGCAACAAACAAACAAACAAACAAACAATACTTTGCTCTGCAAAGGATCTTGTTAAGAGGATGAAAAGACAAGCTACAGACTGGGAGAAAATATTTGAAACCACATATCTGACAAAGGACTTGTATCTAGAATATCTAAAGAACTCTCAAAACTCAACAGTAAAAAAACAAATCAACTAGAAAATGAGCAAAAGACAATAACAGACACTTCACTGAGGAGAAAATACAGATGGCAAATTAGCACATGAAAAAAAGTTCAACAGCATTAACCATTAGGGAAATGTACATTAAAACCATAATGAAACATCACTACACACTTACTAGAATGGCTAAAATAAAAAATAGTGACAATACCTAATGTTGATGAGGATGCAGAGAAACCAGATGACTCATACACTGCTAACGGGAATTTAAAAGATATAGCCACTGTGGAAAAGTCTGGCCATTTCTTTAAAAAACTAAATGTGCAGCTACCATAAGACCCCACAACTGAACTACTGGGCATTTTTCTCAGAGAAATGAAGACTTAGGTTCCCATAAAAAAACCTGCATACAAATGTTCACAGCAGCTGTATTTGTAATAGACAAAAACTGGACACACCCACATGTTCTTCAACAAGTTAAAGGAATCATGGTACATCTATACCATGGAATATTATTCAGCAATAAAAAGGAACGGACATGGTACATGTAACATGATGAATCTCCAGGGAATTACGCTGAGTAAAGAAAGTCAATCTCAAAGGGTTATAAATAATATGATTCCATTATATAACATTCTTAAAATGACAAAATTATAGAAATAGAAAATATCAGTAGTTGCTGAGGGAGAGGGACGGGGAAAGGAGGAGATACAGGGAGGTGGCTGTGGGTAAAAAAATGTAGGGAGCACATGGAGGGACCCTGGTGGTGAAACTACTATGCATCTTGTCTAGGTGGTAGTCACATGAATCCATACACTATATACGGCACTAAATATACACACACAAACACACCACACATATACACACAAATGAATGCATGTAAAATTGATGAAATCTGAACAAGGTCAGTGGATTTTATCAATGTCAGTTTCCTAATTATGACACTATACTATAGTTATGCTAGATCTTACCATTGGGACAAAGTGGGTGAAGGGTATATAGATCTCTCTGTATTATTTCTCTTACAACTGCATGTATATCTACAATTATCTCAAAAAAAAAAATATATATATATACACATACATACATACACAGACACACACACACACACACACACACACACACACACACCAGAAGAATCCAATTATCTATCAGGGGCTTATTCTCATTGCGGCTCAACTTTACAAGAAATCATGCCTTTAATCTGATAGCACCTAGACTCCTTGGCTTGATAGCACAATATCTTGATATCTCATGTTCACCACTTTCACCCATTTTAGAAAGGAAACCCAAACACTTAACCTAGTTGCAATAAATACAGGTACCCAACAGAACTCTGCTTACTTTTGTACACTGTGTAGCAGGCAAGAGGTCAACAAACACCTTGAGGTCTGTGAAACAACAAGGTTTATCCCCAAACTTTTTAAAATACTGGAACATTAATTCTTCTGGATCACCTAAGAGAGAGGGGGGGGGGGGAAATATCACTAAATTATTCATGGACTGAAGCAATCTCTAATTTAAGTGAGAAGTCTGACTTGAAAAACATTTATTTCAATTAAATGAAAATTTTGCTTGAATGAGAATGAGGATGACAATGAGGGCCGGAAGATAGCTTTTTGCCAGTTTAAAAATAAATACTAAAAAGGAGTTGAATCTTGCAAACTCAGTTTACCTGTTATTACACTGAGGAAATGTGAAGTTTTTCATTCAATTAAAGTTTAAATAGTTTAAAAGTTTTCATTAAAGTTTAAATAAAGACAAGTTTATATGCAAACATTAAACAAACATGTTTTTCTCCACAACAGTTCCTGAACTACTTAACAAATATTAAATATATGTTAACTAAATGAAAGGTAGTGTTTGTTAACAGGCACACCAACAGAAGAGAAAATAAATGGGAAGAGCCACGGGCCAATAACTCCAAAGTCACTCACTATGGAAAATTTAAACCTGGATATGCAGAAAGCTACCAATTCATTTTATTTTTCCTCAAATTAAAAATAAAAATAATAAAAGTAAAATACTCTCAAATTGGACTAGATTTAGAAAGCAGAGATTTTTAACAAGGTCTCTGTAAGATTTTAGGTCTTGGTTCCTGCTCACACATTTCTGGGAACAGAGATTTCATGGCTTTAATCAGGTTCTCACATGCCTCTGTGATCCAAAAGAGACTAAGAATCACTCACTGGTCTGGTAAAAAAAAAAAAAAAGAAAAAAAATTTTTTTGTGTGTGGAGACAAATTTGTAAGATTCACCAATTTGTAAGATTCAGGCTGGTGAGAGAGAAGAGAAAGACAAGGGATGAATATAGGAAGTGTGAAAGCAGATCCAAATAGTTTTATATCCAGCTTTGGAAAGAAAGCAACTCTTTTTTTTTTTTTTTTTTTTTGGCTACATCAGGCGGCTTGTGGGATCCTAGTTCCCCGACCAAGGATGAAACCCAGGTCCCCTGCAGTGGAAGCACGGTGTCCTAACCACTGGACCATCAGGGAAATCTGAAGAAAGCAATTCTTTGCAATATACTTTAACAATATTTTGCTGAAGGTCACATAAAAATTTTCATTTGCAATTCTGAAACAAACACGAACTAAAGTAATTGAGGTAGACCCAAAGAAAGAAGTCAACATGGAATTCAAAATTGGTTATGAATAATCTACATAGGGAATGACAGAGAGAGAGCCACGGTTAATTTTAGAATGAGATGCAAAGAACATTAATTACATGATTAAAATGGACAAAGATATTCTAGGATAGGTTTTAGGTATTGAGAAGTGCTCATCATCTCAGGACAACTGGTCCCTAAAAAAACCTTCTTAAAGTTAATCAACTTTTAATGAGAACTAAATTTCTATAATGATGAGTGGGCAAAAAGTTTTCTTTGGAGCTTTATCTTAAAAAAATGAAACTAAAAAAATTTTAAAGTTTATTCTCCTAAACTTAAAAAAATTAGGGTATAATTAAAACTAAAGCTAATTCTTAGTATGAGCAAAGAATTACTGATTTTGGGGGGAGTGGTGCTTTTTTCCCCACAAAACTGTGAATTAGTACAATATGACAACATTTACTTCTTATGTAGTATGCTCAAAAAGAACCATTTTACAAAAACCTCTAAGGGCTTCATCAAATTTCCTGAAGGCCTCTCTTAATGCTTTACTATCCAAATCATACTTTTCTCCCATCTTGTCATTGTCCTAATAAATTTTCTCCTCAACTGTTAACTGCTCTTTAACTGCTCTAACTCTGCCAGATGTTATTTCGTCAATGGTTTTGTGAGTGCTTAGAGTAGATTTTCAAGAAAACTTTCATTCACTTCTTGAAATCCTGAAACTTTTATAAAACTGGCTATTTACTTTGAAATTAATTTTGACATTATTGCTGGGTCAGCAAAGAACGCCTGACAAAGACTCTGATGGAATAGGGAGAGATGCTAAAGTTAAGCCGAGTTGCATGTGTGATTGAGGGCTAATTTTATAAGTGATCCATTCATTAGTTAATATTTTCAGGTTATGAAGATATTTGCTACTCAAACACAACTTTATCACTGTAGGCTTCAGAGAATAGATACTGCACTTGGGTGCTGAGGGCATCCCTGTATCTTCTCCAGGGTTCCCAAATATCATTACAGCTTCTTACCCAGTTTGTACTCATTAAAACCTTGACGTCGTAAACGTCTAATCAGCTCCAGTTTAGCCAGATGTGGTCCTCGGAGATGGCGAGAATTTTTAGATTCTTCTGTTATCCGATCTTCTATAAATCTCACAGCCTCTTCTGCAGAATAATGTACTTCTCCTTCTAAAGAGCTAGGTATAAACACATGAAAAAGGTAGTTTGTGCCTCTATTGTCCATCCTAAGTCAAGCCAAATTGATTTTAAGAAACAAATTAAAAATAACAAAGTACTTTGATAATTATAAAACAACACAAATTAGAATAAAAGAGAAATATGAGCATATTCTGACAGTTAACATGGCATATGATTCCTCTCAATTTTGGCATTTGATTATTGCAGAGTGACTAACCACCTCTACCTCTTTTTTAAAAAAAGAATGAATAATTTTGCATATATAAAATATTACCTAATTAAAAACATAAGTAAATTTTATTGCTAGAAAAGTGAGGCTGAGAAAAATTAGATGACTTACTTAATATTACAAAGTAAGCCTCAGTTCATATTTGGTATCATAAACCCTATTTTGTTATTCACTTTTTTAAAAGAGCCCATTGTATTTATTGTGGTATTGTCTGTAATAGCTCCCAAAACAGGAAGCAGCAACAATACAAGTATCTATCAACAGCAGACAGATTAAATGAACTTGGTACATTTCTAAAATGGAGTTCTCTTAAGTCATTAAAAAGAATTAATCAGATCTGTATGCACCATATATGGAAAGATGCCCAAGATACAATTTAGGGGGTGACATACGAAGTTGTAAACCATTACATCTAACATAATTGCATTCTTATGTTAAATAAGAATAATTAGATTAGTATATGCATAATATAAATAAATCTGGAAGAAAAGACACCAAACTGTCTTTTCCAAATAAATCTGGAAGACACCAAACTGTTATCAAGAGTTATTTCTGTGTTAATTACATCTCAATAAAACTGGAAAAAGAAAAAAATCATCCTGGGATGATAGGAAAACTAGGAACTAACACTTTCCACACCATACATTTCTGTACTAATTTAAGATTTTTACAATGAACACGTATTTATTTTAAAATTTTAAAATGGAAAAAATGTCTTGCTTTGAAAGGAATACATTATTGAGACAGAAAAAGAGAATTCAATTAGGCTTACAATGAAATCATTTTGCTACAGCATACTAAAAAGTGTTGTAATTCAGGAAAGAAGACAACTTACTGTTCACCTTCAGCAGGAGGAGTCCAGGCTTCTTCAATCAGTCGAAAGACAGAATCGAAATAAGTCAGATAGAACTGCCAGTCATCTGAGCTAAAATCAGATTGAATGGTGCACACAGGATTAAACCCAAGTTGTGACAAATCTGCCTGAGGAACCATGTTATTCAACTTATTTTCTAAGTTATATTTCAGTCTTTACTAGAAGAAGCCCAACCTTCCCTCTGGGTTTTTTCTACAGCCCTAAAAGGGCAACAACTCCAGAGGCATTTTCAAAGTCAAACATTTTCAAGAAACTACTCTTTCCTTCAATAAAATGACCAGGTCTAAAAAACTAATATTCTCAGGACTTCCCTGGTGGCCCAGTGGATGAGACTCTGCACTCCCAATGCAGGGGGCCCAGTTCAATCCCTAGTCGGGAAACTAGATCCCGCATGCATGCCGCAACTAAGAAGTCTGCCTGCCACAACAAAGATCCCGCGTGCCGCAAATAAGACCCGGCGCAGCCAAAATTAAAAAAAAAAAACAGCTCATGCAGCCCTTAATAAAAAACTAGTATTCTTAACAGAAAACTCCCCACATTAGTGCTTTCTAGGGGGGCTAAGGGGAGGCTCTCTCTTTTAGACCAATATTGAGTTTGACAAATTAATGACTTTTCAGCATTCATTCTGAATACTCAGCACCCTGGTGGCATAAGTTCCATTACACCTCTTTATTGAAAGATGAAGGCTGGGGCTTCCCTGGTGGTGCAGTGGTTGAGAGTCCACCTGCTGATGCAGGGGACATGGGTTCGCGCCCCCGTCCGGGAAGATCCCACATGCCGCAGAGCGGCTAGGCCCATGAGCCATGGCCTCTGAGCCTGCGCGTCCGGAGCCTGTGCTCCGCAACGGGAGAGGCCACAACAGTGAGAGGCCCGCGTACCGCAAAAAAAAAAAAAAAAACATGAAGGCTCATTAAAAACTTTAAAAAAATATCCAGAACACACAACTAAAAGATTTCACTTTATGCCCAGAAATCTCAAAAGATATAGACCAAAAAAATCAATGGTGAGACCTGAAAGCCCCACTCCAGTCTCATAGTCCAAAAAGAAGCATCTACTTACTTTTTCAGTAAAAGGCGCCGAGAAAGGGCATTGCACTCTGGCCACCTGCTCAGCTTCTTGTACATAGCCATGCATTTATTTTCCCGACTCTGAATCTCACTTGTTAACTTCTCTACAATTAAAAGTTATAAAAGTTGGTAAGCTGGTTTCATTTCTGCTCAGAAACCAGAACAAAATCCATATACAAGAAGGAAACTGTCACATTTTCTTATTCACTCTCTTAGAAAATGGGACCACTATTAGATACAAACTACCATCTCACTAAAGATTACTTTCCTGAAAGGAAAAATGGTATATTTCTGATACTAAACTTTTTAATCCTTTTTTTCTGCAAAATACAAGGATCCAGAATGTCTTGAGTTGAGGATCTAGTATGTGGGATACACATAAAATCCCAACAGCGTCTAAGGACTGGTATATTTAGACCATAGACAGACCATCCATACATTTCCAAAACATTGAATAAGCTTGGACTGGAATGAGATGAGAAAGGGGAGATGTTATGAGGAAGATAAAAAAAGAAAAGAGATGAATCAAACTCTTCCAACAGCTGGGAACAAAAAAACTAGGACTATATTTCTGACCAAATTAGATATGCCCTGTCCTTTTAGAATGGTTTAGCAGATTAAGGATGCCAACAATTCCATTATGAATTTTCTATAGAGAATCTAAATTGTAACTATCCATACAACTACAACCTAACTGAATAAAAACAGAAAGTTGACTTGTACCCACCTGCAAGGAGGCTGAAGTTAGAGAGTAACATTAAAAATAAAAACAAAAACAAAACTCTTCCTACATTTTATATAATTAAAGTAGTTAACTCAGTTACTATTACAGTTTTGTGATAGCACAAAGTCTAGTAAAGGATATACATACTTGTAAAAAACAAAGTCTTTTTAATGGCTGGACCTAATGAGAGTTCTGAGGCTACTCATCTACAGTTAGTTACTCCCAATAACCATAAAGGCACGATTAAAACCAGGGTTGTCAAAACAATAACTGCATTCCCACGAATTTCCCGTAAGGAAATCAAAGATGTGTAAACATTTAGGAACCAAAATCTCCTAAGTGTCCAAAAATAAGGGAATAGTTAACACTATCTATGAAGTTCATACAAATCAGTTTTCCAACAACAAAGGAGGAAGTATTTTCACAACAATGGAAAAGAGCTAACTTCTTTAACATGTACTCTTGCAAATCAATAAGCAGATTAACCAAATTTTTAGAAATAGGAAAAGGATAAGAAAAAGCAGCTCAGAGAAAAAAAAATTATTAATGGCTTTTAAACAAATGAAGAAATAATTATCCTCCCTCATAACTAAATAAAAACTGTAAGGTATGTTTTACCTATCTCATTGAAAAACATAAAAGGTTTGATATGGGACTTCCCTGGTGGGCCAGTGGCTGACTCCACGCTCCCAATGCAAGGGGCCTGGGTTTGATCCCTGGTCAGGAAACTAGATCCCACGTGACACAACTAAGAGTTCACATGCCACAACTAAAGATCCCCGCATGCGGCAAGGAAGATCCAGCATATGGCAGCGAAGACACAGCCCAGCCAAATAAATAAATAAATAAATATTTTTTTTAAAGTTTGATCTAAAATTTTGATAATATAGGTGGGTAAATATGCAAAGAAACAGGCCCTCTTACAATCTAATAGCATATACAGCTGGTGGAAATGCACACTGTAGCCTCTTAGACGGCAATTTGGTTTATAGCAAAGATGTTCCTTGCAAATAGCCTAAATATCCTTCAAGGATGAGCTATGTAGTAAACTGTCTACGTTTATACTATGGAACATTGGGCACCATTATAGAGAGTGAGGTAGTGAGGTATATCTCTAAGACACACTGTTTAGGTAAAAAAACAATGGGTCTAAGAGTATGCAGAGAAAAGGTCACAAACTCAAATGCCTTCATAGGACAGACAGAATAAACATCTAAAAATTTTAAAGAAAAAAATATTTAATAAGAACATTGTGCAGAGCAAGATTACTCTTAGGGTCAAGGTACAGTATATTCTCAATTGTGGTTTAAAAAAGTGGGGGGCCCCTTTCTGCCTCCACTGCCACCATGGTGCCCGGGAGAAAGTTTGTGGCAAAGGGGGGCAAAAAGAAAAGAAGCAGGTCCTGGGGCTTCCCTGGTGGCGCAGTGGTTGAGAGTCCGCCTGCCAACGCAGGGGACACGGGTTCGTGCCCCGGTCCGGGAAGATCCCACATGCCGCGGAGCGACTGGGCCTGTGAGCCATGGCCGCTGAGCCTGCGCATCTGGAGCCTGTGCTCCACAACAGGAGATGCCACAAAAGTGAGAGGCCCGTGTACCACAAAAAAATAATAATAAAATAAAATTAAAAAAAAGAAGCAGGTCCTGAAGTTTACTCTTGACTGTACCCATCCTGCAGAAGACAGAATCATGGGTGCTGCCAATTTTGAGCAGTTTTTTCAGGAGAGAATCAAAGTGAATGGAAAAGCTGGGAATCTTGGTGGAGGTGTTGTAACAAACGAAAGAAGCAAAAGCAAGATTACTGTAACTTCTGAGGTGGCTTTTTCCAAAAGGTATTTGAAATATCTCACCAAAAAATATTTGAAGAAGAATAACCTATGTGATTGGTTATGTGTAGCTGCTAACAGCAAAGAAAGTTACGAACTACATTACTTTCAGACAACTCAAGGTGCAGAAGAGGGGCTTCCCTGGTGGCGCAGTGGTTAAGAATCTGCCTGCCAATGCAGGGGACATGGGTTCAATACCTGGTCCAGGAAAATCCCACATGCTGCGGAGCAACTAAGCCGTGCACCACAACTACTGAGCCTGCACTCTAGAGCCCGCGAGCAACAACTACTGAAGCCCACGTGCCACAACTACTGAAGCCTGCACGCCTAGAGCTCATGCTCCACAACAAGAGAAGCCACTGCAATGAGAAGCCCACACACTGCAACGAAGAGTAGCCCCCACTCGCTGCAACTGGAGAAAGCCCGCGTGCAGCGATGAGAACCCAAAGCAGCCAAAAATAAATAAATAAATTTATTAAAAAAAAAAAAAAGATGAAGAAGAGGAAGATGAGGATTAAAACTCAATTATCTGGGGACCTCCCTGGTGGTCCAGTAGTTAAGACTTCACCTTCCAATGCAGGGGGTGCAGGTTTGATCCCAGGTCAGGGAACTAATATCCCACATGCCTCATGGCCAAAAAACCAAAACATAAAGCAGAAGGAATGTTGTAACAAATTCAATAAAGACTTTAAAAAAAAATGGTCCACATCCAAAAAAAAAAACCAAAACAAAACAAAACAAAACTCAATTATCTGGAATATTTTGTATGAGCTCTTGAATAAAACTTAGGACCCCAAAAACAAAAAAAAGGGAAGGGGGAGGGGAAAGATACTACCTTAGAAGGATATACAGAACAGGTAACTGGAGAAGGATGTAGAGGGCAGAGGGTTGGAGATCTGGGGTAAAATCATACTCCCTGAATTTTCTGAATCCATGAATTATTTTCATTCATTCATTCATTCGGCTATGCCAGGACTTAGATGCGGCACATGGGATCCTCGTTGCCACGTGTGGGATTTTCCTTGTAGCATGCAGGATCTTTAGCTGAGGCATGCAGGATCTTAATTGTGGCATGCAGGATCTAATTCTCTGACAAGGGATCGAACCCAGGCCCCCTGCATCGTAAGCGCGAAGACTTAACCACTAGACCACCAGGGAAGTCCCCATGAATTATTTTCAACTAAAAATTATTTTTAAAAAGTCAATACAGAAAAACCTGAAAGAATCTAAAATGATTGCAAGTGATTTTTTAAAGTCTTTATATCTTTGTTTCTGTATGTGGAAGAAATTTTCCACAATAAAATTTTTCATGTTTAAATAGGAAAACAAAACAAAAAAATACTTTAAGAAAACTCTAAAAATTACCTCCTAATTTTCCTCTGATGACATCCAAGGCTTCCTGGTACTTTCCCAAACGTTCTAGGATCATATAATAAAGTTCAACCTTACAAAAAAAACAAACAAGAAGTGCAACCATTGAAACTTTTCAGTAATAAAAAGTCATCTGTATGTTTTTAAAAAGCTATCTAACAGAAAAGAACACTATATCTTCAAACAAGATGAAATTAACAGTGAGAATCAGACCATAGTATCTCTCCTACCTATATCTCGGCAGAGTACTTTCTGGAAACATGCTAGAAACAGTTCCTCACTCATTATACCTAGGCTGGGGAGTTCCAAAGCTTCACATTTACACAAAAAGCAAGAGTGAGGACCCAGTTCTCTAAATGGAATACAGCAACAGTTCATAATACTGTAACAACATCAAAAACATGCAAATACAAAGTGGGGCTTAAATTACTCACTTCAGCCTCTGCTTCTATCTTGTCCTCTTTTACCATTTTTTCTACCATTCTCTCAGCAAGGGGCAGAAACATCGTTTTTGAGAGGTTTTCATCCTGCGCTGATATAGACTAAAGGAGAAAAGATAAATGTTTGCACTATTTATATTATTACCATGCAGACCATTATTGTAACTCTGGCACATAATTATCAACCCACTATGTCAAATATCAGACCTAATTTGAACTTGAGAGTGGTTTGCTTTATAGGAGATTTCTTTACTAAAGATTCTTATGTTATGCATTCTTGAAATACATAGTTTCCACAATATGACCTAACTTTTAAATATTAGGCCATTCATACATTTTTTTCTAGAAATATGTTAAGAGGGGATATGTTTATACTATTTACTATATATAAAGGGTACCAGGTATCTGAAGAGTCAAAAACCTTTGAGATGTCTTATTGAGACCTTCACATATTAGAAGGAAAATGCCAATTCCTTCTATTTATAGTATGGCTTACTATTAGCTACAGTTTCCTTAGCATGATATTAATCATTTTAATATTGCCAAAGATTCTGCTCAGAGCTCATTTATCCCCTGAAAACAACCTTTCAGGGTAGCTATTATGCTTATTTTATAGTTAAACTAAGGTTAAAAGATTCCCCAACAGCTCAAGAGACATGGTGAAGCCAATGTTTGAAAGCAGACCTGTCTGAACCCAGAGCCTCTCTGTTCTTAACCTACATTTTAACTCCAGAGCCTCTCTGTTCTTAACTGCTACATTTTAACTCCTTCCTCCCCATCCTCTCATACACAGTATCTTATTTTGGTACTTATAGCTGCTCTGGGAGATGAGCATCTCCATTCTGCAAAAGAGCAGACTGAGGCTCAGAAAGCAGAAGTGATGAAACAAGGTCACCCAGTTCAATGATCCGTTCAACAACCAACAACAGTGCCTTAAAGACAAACCTCAAGTTAAAATAACAAACATTTCGAGGCTCATACTTGATCAAGTAACCCAGTAATGGATCTAAGATTCAGGGGAAATACACTCTGTGCTACACACAAATAAACCAATATATCAACTCAAAAAGAATACTAAAACTCCTCAACTCAAAAAAATCAACTGACAATGTGTCACATCCCTATTTGACACATGCTGCGACATATTACCCAAGATGTTCAGAGGACACATTAAGGACAATTACTATATACAAAAATAAAAACAAATCTCAATCCCATTCTGAATGCCATACTCACTTGCATTATTAAGCTCATCACAGACCAAAAGTAGTAAGGGTTTTTGGGGACAATCTTATATAGAGCCATGCCAGCCTGAAAGACAGAGAGCCGTAAATACTTAACTTAGAAAACATCATACAGAGGGTAATTAATGACCTAGACATGTGGCAAGAAGTTTCCTAGGAAAATAGCAACATGTTTACATATGCTGGTTACTGTAAGTGCCTAGTAACTTGATGGATGTTCTCTACAGGATAACAATAGAGGTAATCCCAAAGGTGAATTTTTACAATATCAAGAATGATATTTCACCTTTTGAATCAGATTTTCTTAAACTGAAGCCCAGTGTTCCTAGAGAATACTGCAATCCAATATAGTTCTGGTAGACTACCAAGCAAAAACAAAAGTTGGGTTATGAATGTATATCAATAAACTTTACTGAAGCCATTGCACTAATCAGTTATAGTAAAACAACGAAATCCAGACAGTATATTTAAACTTCAAAATCAGACAAAATTACTCTGACATAATTCAAAAAATAATTCTTAGGTTAGGAAAATATTCAGGTTCTTTCAATATACCATTAAGTAGAACTGAACCCTCTCATTGTGAAATGTATAATATGCAAATACTTAGAAGTAGGAACCATGGCACAAAGGAGCAAAGTAGATCTATTCACGTAAAACTGAGAATCTGTCCATAATTGCCAACTAGTAACCAATGTTAAGAACTCTGTCAGCTAATTATCACAGTTACTATTTTATTTTTTAATCTTTTGCCTATCTTCAATCCACTTGAAAAAAATACATGGAGCACCTATTAAGTGGAAGGAAATGTCTATTCCTGCCAAGGATACAAAGATTGAGTCCCGATCCCCAAGGCACTTAAAAGCGAGGGAAAG
>NW_006796432.1:1906639-1914160 GCF_000442215.2 Lipotes vexillifer | reverse complement strand
AAAAAAAAAAAAAAAAAAAAAAAAAAAGAGAGAAAGAGAGAGAGAGACCTCAAACACACTGTGGAGGTAGAATCAAGATGATCTGGAGACAAAATGGACACAGAGGATGAGAAGGAGAGTTTAGAATGGCTTGAGGTCCCTGCTCTTAACACCAAACTGGAGAAATGAAATGGAAAGTGTTAGAAAACCAATTTTATTTGATAACTTGAGGAAAGAAAACATTTTTATAATGACACACAGAAATAAAAAGGAATAGAATATTAAATTAACATGAACTTTTAACATAAAAATTTCATGCCCACACCCTACTATCTTATAGGTGATAGCATTCTGCTGCTACAGAAAACTTTTGACCAGAGAGAAATTTGAAAAACACGGCTGCAAACTGGTGACTCAGAGAATAGGAATGTCACTTACAGAAAAAGGAAAGTCTAGTCACCATATGAATGACTAGCAACTCTTTATCCAAGGTGGTTTTAAATTTACCTGCCAGAGATGATCTGTGGGGCAGAAGTCCTTAAATCTTCTGATTCCCTGGCTTCCCTCCCTCCTACCTCCACCAGTTTATGCAAATCACTCATTTATTTAACAAATGTTTATCATGAAGTGAGGATTCAGCAGTGAACAAAACAAAAGCCCTTATGAAACATAACATGTAATTTATAAAATACCTATTACCCCAGACTGACATTCCCCTTTCAAAATAAGCATACATATAAGCTAAGAACTGTAACTACCTTAAGCAGCAACAAAGGCAGAATAAAAATCAGACGTTCCATTCTAAGACATTTAACACTAGAGGACTCCATTCTTCCAACATATTAGACTAAAATAATGCAAAAGCAAGCTATGGTTAAAACATATTAAGAAACCATAACTACTAAGCCACATCAAAGCAATGTCTCCAAAAAGCAAAATGCAAAATTGTATATATCTCTGGCAACATGTAAAGTTAAACCATACAAAAATATAATCTGTTCAAGTGGCAGATTATTTTTTTCCCTTTTTCAAAATTTACCTTAATATTGCTATTGCATGAACTTGTACTTTTTGTTATTTTATAAGTGTGTGTACAATATATATTTCAAAAATATATTTCACGGGATCATAAAATTAACACATGCTTAAAAAAAAAAAAGAAAGAACAGAAATTAAGATGGAAAGTATCCACAGCCCTATATCCTGGCAACATTTCGGTACATATACTTAATAAGGAAGGGTGGAGGGGAAGGGAGTGAGAGAAGGTCATTTTACAACCTGCTCTTCTCACTTAACAGGGGGGGGGGGGCGGGGTGTTGCATTATTTGCTACCATATAGGTGAACTATAATTTCTTTCACTATGGCTGTATTAATGTACATTTAATATACTTTACTTAAAACATATTCCTAGGGGCTTCCCTGGTGGCTCAGTGGTTAAGAATCCACCTGCCAATGCAGGGGACATGGGTTCGAGCCCTGGTCCAGGAAGATCCCACATGCCACAGAGAAACTAAGCTTGTGCGCCACAACTACTGAAGCCTGCGTGCCTAGAGTCCATGCTCCGCAACAAGAGAAGGCACCTCAGTGAGAAGCCCGTGCACTGCAACGGAGACCCAACGCAGCTAAAAATAAATAAATTAAATAAATTAAAAAAAAAAAACATTCCTAGAAGTAAAAATGATACTAAGGATTTATATGTATATATGGTTAGTGTTGCCAATTTAAAAAATATATACCCGTTTTACAATAAAAGAAAAATTATAATCTGTGAATATTTTTCCTGAGAACATATCAATACTCCAACGATAAATAAAATAATGATAAAATTTCTTCAAAGAATTATATTTGGGCCAAAAAAACTCTTCCAATTTAAAAACTTACATAAGCAAATACAAAAACTGATTTGAAAGAGAAAGGGTTTATCTTAATATAGTATCTTCCACCCTCTCTGGTCTACCTATCTATTGTTATAGTTTGATATTTCAAGTAAACAAGACAAAATAAAAATCCAAGTAGGAAAGCTCTGCCTTCCGAACACATTATACCCACAAACAAAGCATTTCTTTAAAAATTCCAGCTTGACATCATAATCCTTTATGAGCTTAAGAGTGCAAATTTCATTTCTCTGGGATGCCAGCTTTATGCACCTATTACTCCAAATGTATCCAAATAAGGCTCCTTCACATGTGTGCAAGGAACACCTAAAATGTGCTAACTGGCAGATAAGCTGCATCCAGAAAAAAAAAACAAAACAAGCATCCCAAGCAATAGGGATTTTCCCGCCATGGATTTAAAAATCTTAGCAGGCTATATAAACAGTTAAATTTACAAAATAGATGTAAACTTTTACAGTTCATCTTTCTATAGTCTGTTCATTTTTTGCTCTAGGATTTCTGCCCATTTTCTGAAAATATAACAGCAATCTGATGCAGTGAGGCAATCTGAAGCCAACTTACCAGAACCAAACAAAACATACCATCAGGCCACAAAGGAACAATCACATTTCCCAAAGAAAACATTTAAAGAACTTGAATAATTGTTCATCTTTAAAACACACACAAAAAATAACTGGCTGATCTCCACACACAAATACATAGACTCACTTCTACACATATATGCACACACACACATGCAGACACACATACCACTGCAGTTAAACCACATTAATAGAAAATCCTGCAGCCCAGGAGGTTTGGGCATCAAGTCACCTGTTGCATTTTCTTGTATTCGCCCACTCTGGCATAGGCCATGAAGAGGTGAGAGTGATATTCCTCACTATTGGGAACTTTCTTCACAGCTGCCTCATAAAGTTTTGTGACTAACTCCGCTAAAACAAAGAGAAATAGAATTTTCTTTAATTACTGAAGTATAACAAATCTTAACAGCATTTAATTTTTTTCCTATTTGGAGGAAATAGATGTCTCCTATCATTAAGGAAGAAGAAAGTATTTGCTTTGCCTCATTATTCTTACCTTGCTTAGGTGTTTTCCGATGAAGCATGGAATAGGTCAGGCCTCCCCATGACGTTTACAATGTACAAGACCCTCCAGGATCTATCTAGCCTTTTGTCTTCTTCCAAACTCTTCCCTCCTGCACTTTATGCTCTAGCTACATCAAACTACTTGTAGTTCCACTAGATTCCCTGTGCTGTATCAGACCTGCATGACTTTAACACTGTTCCCTCTGCCTGGATTCCCTTTTCTTCTCTTTTCTACTGAGTAAACATCATCCAAGACCCAGTTCAAATGTAATCCTTCCCTGAACACGATCTCTGCTCCTCCATCCCAGTTTGATCACTGCTTCCTTCTGCCATCTTTAAATCTTTTAAATAACGCTTTTATACAATTTATTAATATATAATGCAACATACTATCTATTGATCTATGTTTCCTCATAGACTATGAGTAACATGAAAGCAAAGAATACCTTTCATCTTTGACTCTGATACAATATTTGTCATAGAAAAACATTCAACCAATACTTGTAGGATAGATAATTTTTTTTTTGAAATGCTGGGAGAAAATCCATATCCCTAAATCAACATAATCCCTATATAATCAGATATAATACCTCAACTCTTAAGTTTTATCTTTCATAAGAATGAAACACAAAATTGAACTATAAAATAACATTTTCTGCCTGCTAGGTTGGCAAAAATTTTATTTTTTTCAGTTTTACTGAGAAACAATTGACAAAAGCTGTATATTTTTAGGAGTACAACATGATGGCTTGATGGCAAAATTTTTTAAGTCTAAGAATACCAATGACGGGACTTCCCTGGTGGCGCAGTTGTTAAGACTCCAAGCTCCCAATGCAGGGGGTCCGGGTTCAATCCCCAGTCAGGGAACTAGATAGCACATGCATGCTGCAACTAAGAGCTCACATGCCACAACTAAGGATCCCACGTGCCGCAACTAAGGAGCCAGTGAGCTGCAACTATGAAGCCCGCCTGCTGCAACTAAGACCCAGAGCAAATAAATAAATATCAAATTAATTTTTTAAAAAAAGAATACCAATGACAAGCATGTGGAACTCTGATACACTGCTAGTGGGAAGGTAAATTTAGAAGACAAGTTGACACCATGTTTATCTTTAAGCTGAACCTACCCTATGACCTAGCACCTCCACTCTAGATTCTAGTGTAGTCAACCAGTAAAGTATTCTGTGGCAGTAAACATGAATTAACTACAATCACTTGGATATTAGATGAAAAGTGCAAGTCACAGAAAACGTTTAGCATGAATCCATTTATATTAAGTCCAAAATAAGTGAAACTAATAATGTATTACTTAGAAAAACAAATGTGATAAAGATTTAAAGACAAGCAAGAGAATAAAAAATATTCAAGATAGCAAATCCCTCTTAGGAAGTTAAAGGGGAAATGAGATTGATGAAGGACACACAGGAAGTCTTCTTAGTACAGACATACCTCATTTTATTGCACTTCCCTTTACTGTGCTTTGCAGCTATTGTGTGTTTTACAGATTGAAGGTTTGTGGCTACCCAGCATCTAAGCAAGTCATTGGCACCATTTTTCCAACAGCATTTGCTCACTTTGTGTCTCTGTGTTACATTTTGCTAATTCTCATGATATTTCAAACTTTTTCATTATTATTGTATTTGTGATGGTGATCTATGACCAGTGATCTTTGAAGTTACTACTGTAATTGTTTGGGGGCACCACAAATCACAACCATATAAGACCTTGAACTTAATCAACAAATATGTGTGTGTTATGACTGCTCCACTAACTGGCCGTTCCTATCTATCTCCCTCTCCTCAGGCCTGCGTATTTTTTGAGACACAACACTGAAATTAGGCCAATTAATAACCCTACAATGGCCTCAAGTGAAAGGAAGAGTGCCACATGTGTGGCACTTTAAATCAAAAGCTAGAAATGATTAAGCTCAGTGAGGAAGGCATGTCGAAAGCCAAGACAGGCTGAAAGCTAGGCCTCTTGTGCCAGTTATCCAAGTTGTAAATTCAAAGGAAAAGTTCTTGAAGGAAATTAAAAGTACTACTCCAGGGAATTCCCTAGAGGTCCAGTGGTTAGTACTCCGACCTTCCACTGCAGGGAACACAGGTTCAACATCTGTTCAGGGAACTAGATCTCACAAGCCGTGAGGCACGGCCAAAGGGAAAAAAAAAGTACTACTCCAGTGAACACATGAATGATAAAAAAGTGAAACAGAGAAAGTTTTAGTGGTCTGGATAGAAGATCAAACTAGCCACAATATTCCCTTAAGCCAAAGCCTGACCCAGAGCAAGACCCTGACTCTCTTTAATTCTATGAAGGCTGAGAGAACCGGGAAGCCAAAAAATTCATATGACTCACTTTACTGCAATATTTGCTTTAATGTGAAACAAAACCCACGATACCTCCAAGGTATGACTGTACTGATAATGCTCTATTTCTTTAATTGGGTGGTAGGTTTATGAATGTTCATTTAATCCACATCAAATGTTCTAGTGCTACATAAAACATATTCTTCTATAATATGTATTATAAAAGATATGTATTTCATAATAAAATATTTAAGAAATCAACAATGAAAAACTTTATTTATAGATGAAACTAGGCAGACTACCTAGGATATGCTTAGAAATAATCTGGCAGGCAGAGGGGTATACATAAAATTGATCATGTCTCAATAACCGCTGAAGGTGAGAAATGGACACAAAGGGATTTATTATGCTATTCTCTGTTTCTATGTTTGAAGTTTTCCATATTAAAAAGTGGGAAAAAAAAGCAACTCTTTCATTTAGCAAATCAAAATGTCATAAATGAAATTCAAGTCCTCATTCCAATCCAAGGATCCTAATACATGTAAAATATCCACTCTGCCTACAGCTTTTGCAAGCCATGGTTAATGCATTTTTTACCTGTTGTTACCCATCAAATCATGAGTGATAAGTAAATCGGACAAACAGAGAACTCAGAAATACCCAAAAAATTAAGCACAGTTTTAAAAACAATGAAAAGAAAGAAACATACGTCGATGCATCTCCCGGTAAAGAATGGTCAGTGCCTGCAGCGAGTTGTCGTCTGTGGGTTCAAGGGCTGCCACCTCCTGCGCCAAGGTGAAGGCTTCCTCTTGCTTTCCAGTTCTCTGTAAACCAATTGCTTTTAAAACCTGATAGAAAGAAAAGACAAATCAGTTTTAAAAGGACAGAAAAGGAAATATGAACCAAAGAAAGACAATTTGAAATCACAAAATAAGTTATAAGGTATGCCTAGGTTGTGAATCAACTATTTTACTAAAATTATCAGCAAATAAAGATTATTGCCAGGGCTTCCCTGGTGGCTCAGTGGTTAAGAGTCCGCCTGCCAATGCAGGAGACACAGGTTTGAGCGCTGGTCCGGGAGGATGCCACATGCCACGGAACAACTAAGCTCATGCACCACAACTACTAAGCCTGCGCTCTAGAGCCCGCGAGCCTAACTACTGAAGCCAGCGCCTAGAGCCCGTGCTCCGCAACAAGAGACACCACCACAATGAGAAACTTGAGCACCACAACAAAGAGTGGCCCCCACTCGCCACAACTAAAGAAACCCCATGCAGCAACGAGGACCCAACACAACCAAAAATAAATAAATAAATAAAAATAAAGATCCCTTAAAAAAAAAAAGATTATTTCCTATTTCAGTCATATTAAGAATGCACAAAACAAAAAGAATGCACAACATTGCTTAAAAGGACTTTGGGGGGCGGGGGGGAAGGACTTTGTGAAAATAAAATAATTAAATTAGATAAGTCATGTCCAAAAAAACAAGCAGCTAGCTTTTAATTAAATACTCTTTATGGCATTTCATTTAAGTGATCAGGCAAATAAATGGCCTAAAAAATACTCTGAAAAACACAGATAGTCACTAAAGAGATTAAACACCTCTTCCCTTTAAAGATTATAGTATATAACCCACCAAATATAAGTAACTCAAGGGCAAATGAACTTACCTTAGCACAATGAAGATCCTTATGCTTTTTCAACAATTTATCTGCTTGCTGAATTGCCATTTTATTATTACCATTATCAAGATAATCTATGAAAACAGAAATTATGAGTTATTATACTCCTTCAAAAACAAATATGAAAAATGCATAGGCTAGTATCAGCTGTTTCAGAAAGTATCCTAATTCGGTATTAAAAACATCTTGGAGCTGATTTTAACTCTAAATGGCTAGGATGGTCCAGAACACAATCTTAAATTTCTATAGTCATCTCTCATCCAAAAGCAATATAATGCAGTTATACTGATCCTTAAGGAAGATTCAAGACCAAATATATTTAGATGACAGATGACACTAATATTTCTACCTATGGGAAACAAATGGGTTTACTCACACAAAAGTTAAAGTATCTAAAAAAAAAAAAAAACCTTTATTACATTCAAGCTTCAAATCTACCAAATGGACCATGTTCCCTCAATAAAATGTTCAGTGAATCTTACTATGTCACAGAGTTAAGAATAATTCTTCGAAGAAAAAAAAGAACAGTGAGTGGGGGAGTAAATCCAGCAATATCAGGAGTAGACAAGGATG
>NW_006796432.1:1900218-1906593 GCF_000442215.2 Lipotes vexillifer | reverse complement strand
TTAGATTACTGTGACACCTAAGTTGTTGACGTTTGTTCATCTCTTTATTTGCTTTCAGACCAGATGCTTATAGAATGGAAACTAGATACCTGTGGTATAGCATCAGAAACTGGTTTATGATTTTCTTATCTGTCTTATTAGAAGTTATAAAAGAAAAAGAAGTGTCCCAAAATCAGACACTCAGTATCCCTGTCATGGATTTTGAGATGGGGGAGAGATGCAGGGTGCTTTGAGCAGAATCCAACTTGCTGTGTCAACCTTGACCTAAATTTTATTTTTTTTTTCGGTCCGCAGGCCTCTCACTGCTGTGGCCTCTCCCGTTGCGGAGCACAGGCTCCGGACGCGCAGGCTCAGCGGCCATGGCTCATGGGCCCAGCCGCTCTTTGGCACGTGGGATCTTCCCAGACTGGGGCAGGAACCCGTGTTCCCTGCATCGGCAGGCGGACTCTCAACCTCTGTGCCACCAGGGAAGCCCAAAAAGCAATCAATTATTATTCAAAAGTCTAACAAAAGCAAAGATTAATTTTCAGAGAGGATCTGAAAGAAAATGATTAGTGTTTTAGATGGGAAACGGTGGTAGCTGTCAATTCTATATATAGAAAGATGACTAAACACAGGCCAGTCCACAACCTACTACTACTACCAAGTCCCTCTTTGTCCATCAAGGTCCCAAATCAGCATAGGGACAGACAAAACATAAACAACTCAAATTAATCTGTGGACCAAATGCTGGTGAGGACATGGAGCAAAAGCAGCTCTCATTCACTGCTAGTGGGAATGCAAAATGGCACAGCCACCTTGGAAGACTGTTTGGCAGTTTCTTAAAAAATTAAACATACTCTAACCATATAATCCAGCTCCTTGTTATCTACCCAAATGAGCTGAAAACTTACTTTCACACAAAAATCTGCACGCAAATGTTTATAGCAGCTTTATACATAATTGCCAAAACCTGGAAGGAACCAAGATGTTCTTCAACAGGCAAATGGATAAACAAACTGTGGTATATCCATCCATACAATGATATATTATTCAGTGATAAAAAGAAATGAGCCCATGCACCACAACTACTGAGCCTGTGCTCTGGTGCCTGTGAGCCACAACTACTGAGCCCACGTGCCACAACTACTGAATCCCACGCGCCTAGAGCCCGTGCTCTGCAACAAGAGAAGCCACCACAATGAGAAGCCTGCACACCACAACGAAGAGTAGCCCCCACTCGCCACAACTAGAGAAAGCCCGCACGCAGCAACAAAGACCCAACACAGCCAAAAATAAATTTATTAAAAAAAAAAAAAAAAGAAAGAAAAGAAATGAGCTAGCAAGCCACAAAAAAATATGGGGGACTCTTAAATACATATTGCTAAGTGAAAGAAGCCAACATGACAAAGCTACATGCTATACGATTCCAAGTGTATGACATTCTGGAAGAAGCAAAATTATAGGCAGAGTAGAACAATCAGTGGTTGCCAGGAGCTGGGGGAGGGATGAATAGGTGGAGAACAGGGGATTTTTCAGTGCAGTGAAACTATTCTGTATGATACTGTAATGAAGGATACATGTCATCATACCTTTGCAAAATGCATAGAATGTGCAACACACAGAATGAACCCTAATGTAAACTAGTAAACTATGGACTTCAGTTAGCAATAACATATCGTATTGGCTCAGCAACTGTAGCAAATGCACCACACTAATGCAAGTGTTAATAACATGGGAAACTGGGGGGAAGAGAGGTGTGTGGGGGTGAATAGGAAGGAACTCTGTACTCTCCACTCCTTTTCTGTAAACTTAACCTAAAACTGCTCTAAAAAATAGTCAATTAATTAAAAAAAAATATCTAATAAAAGCAAAGATTCATTTCTAGAAAAGGAACGTGAGAGTGTTATAAATGAGAAACAGGGTGGTAGATGTAGATTTGAAATACAGAAAGATGACTGAACTCAGGCTAGTTCACAATCTACTACTACTATTGGTCCCTCTTTGCTCATCAAGGTCCCAAGTCAGCAACAGGGACAGAGGAGGCACAGACAACTCAAGATCATCTATGGCCCTGGTGGCCCAGGGCCAAATAACAGAAATACACTATCATTTTAACTAACGGTTTCAATTTTTCTCCTATGAATACTTTACCACAACCTTTAACAGACAGCTACATGAACACATGAGTTTCATCTCTTTAGTTTTTCTTCAATGCACCTAATGTTGATGAGCACCAATAATGCTAGGTAAAAAGATTAAGAAGCCTTACTCTGGAGGGAATCACAATCTAGAAAAGCTCAAAGACTTAACACTCAGGTAGAGAGATTAGAGAATCACAGAAATCACAATCTTGGCCTGAATACCCAAATATCTAATACCAGTTTTCTTAAATCCTCATCTCAGCCGATAGGCCACCATTTGTCCTTACAGAATATCTGACAGAGACATTTCAGCTCAATAAATGATATCTTCTCTTCCTAATAACTTGGTGCTGATCTCATGCTGAGTGAGTTCTAAGTTATGTCTGACTCAGTCTTCTTGCAAGACTCCAGGTTCACAAAACATATCTTGAAGTCTTTTCAAAGAGCAGGTATCTTTGATGAAACCCCAGCTCTGAGGGTCTGCCCATAGATGGATCAGACCAGAGGTTAGGACTACAAGGATATTGAACTTTTCCCTCTGTTGTTGACAAGGCCGCGATATATAAATACACTGCACCCACGCCCTCTTCTGTGGGCATGGTTTCCACAGACTCTGCTGAAGGGGTAGAATTGGATGAGCATGTCTAGATCATGCAGCTGAAGCCTAATGGAGTGGACATTTGACCCAAACTGGGTAAATCAAGTTTCTTCCTGGTAATTTGTAATTTTAACACTGAAATCTGGAGTCAGAAAGCTATGGACAGACTTCCCCGATGGCACAGTGGATAAGGCTCCATGCTCCCAATGCAGGGGGCCCGGGTTCGATTCCTGGTCAGGGAACTAGATCCCACGTGCATGCTGCAACTAAGAGTTCGCATGCCACAACTAAGAAGCCCACATGCCACAACTAAGGAGCTGGCAAGCCGCGACTAAGGAGCCCACATGCTACAACTAAGGAGCCCACATGCTACAACTAAGGAGCCCACCTGCCACAACTAAGACCCAATGCAACCAAATAAATAAATAAATATTAAAAAAAGAAAAGAAAAGAAAGCTATGGAGAACCCCATTTGGAAGGCAATAAATATTTCCAGTTTGAGATTACTAGTGGCAGCTCCAGAATCTCCATTTGGAAGGAGCCTTGGGAGATGCAAGTTAGTTAATGGGGAGTGAAAAAAAGTAGTTATCTCTTGACTCTTCATTCATATAACATTTATAAAAGAACAAAGAACGTCAATTATCTTTATCAAAAAATTGGGGGAGGGGCAGTGCTGATTAAGCTTGTGGGGGGAGGCTAATGACCGCTCCCTACTCTATTCTCAGCTTGGTGTGGCCACAAAGCCAACATGCTGGGCCCCAGGTAAACTGATGAGTAAGCAGAAAAAACTAGTTTGAAGAACCTAGTAGAGAAAAGAATAGCCACAAACAGATAAGAGCAGAGATGAGCATCTGAAAAAGAAGCTTCAGATCCTGACAGCTTTCCAGTTTCCATCAGGCTCTACAACACTGCATGCCTGCCCTAAGCTCCCACAAGGGTTTATAAACAACCTCCCTCTACTTGAGCTTATGTCAAAGGGTTTCTGTTCCTTGCACCCAGAAGATTTTTAATTTTAACTAAGACACCCCACCACATTTAGACTGCTGTCAAGGTCTCCCTCCCTGGACACCTAGGTGATTGCTGATTAATTGGTTGCTGAGGCTTTTGGGAAAAATTTATTTCCATTTTACATTGCTGACTTTGTAATATAAATTATGTAGCCAGGGCTTCCGTGGTAGCGCAGTGGTTAAGAATCTGCCTGCCAATGCAGGGGACACAGGTTCGAGTCCGGTCCGGGAAGATCCCACATGCCATGGAGCAACTAAGCCCGTGAGCCACAACTACTGAGACTGCACTCTAGAGCCCACAAGCCACAACTTTTGAAGCCTGCGCGCCTAGAGCCCGTGCTCCTCAACGAGAAGCCACCGCAATGAGAAGCCCACACACCACAATAAAGAGTAGCCCCCACTCTCAGCAACTGGAGAAAACCCGACTGCAGCAGCAAAGACCCAATGCAGCCAAAAATTAAATAAATAAGTAAATTTATTTGAAAAATAAATAAAATAAATTATGTAGCCCTTGGAGAAAACAGGCCAATAAAAATGATACCCTAAGTCTGTTTTTTAGCCTTTTTAAAACTTACTCAAGGGTAACTGTGGCTTGACCATGAGGACTGGTATTGTTCCCTTAATATGAGGAGTAAACCAAGTCAGCCGTCCACAAATCAGGCATAGGAAATAATAAGATGATGATGTATCAGTTAAAGCAGTGTTTTTCAAAGCATGGTTATCACTCCAACTAAAATGTTTTTAAGTGGTCCTTGCAGGCAGCACGAGATAACACGAATAGTGAGAAAACTGACCTTTTGTAATATTTCCCTTATATTAAGGAGACAGTCTCAGTTTGGTATCAGCCTGTCATTTCTTTAACACTTGCTGATGCCTTTTTTTTTTTAATGGAAAAGGAACAGGTCTCAGATTTAGAGTTTCACAACTATCAGAAACTAGTTAAGACCTTAATAACATTGTTTTGTTTTCACTGTGTGTACTTAATTTTATGGTTTTGTTTTCTCAGGGCAAGTGACAGGTATTCCACTGATGGTAATGATACATATTATTTCTATTTTTAATTTTTAAAATTTATTTATTTATTTTTGGCCATGCAGCATGTGGAATCTTAGTTCCCCAACCACGGACTGAACCCATGCCCCCTGCAATGGAAGCGAGAGTCCTAACCACTGGATAGCCAGGGAATCCCTCCCACTGTCTCTAAAATAAACTTCAAAATCCTTAAAATGGCTTACAAAGTTGAGTCCCTCTACCTCTGTAGCCTCATCTCACCCTTCTCTACATTCCAACCACAAAAGTCTTTTCTTAGGTCATCAAGTACATACTCTCTCTGTCCATCTTTCTTACACACTCTGTCCATCACTCCTTTCCATCTGATCACCTGACTAACCTTTGCTCTTTTTTCTTTTCCATAGTAAAATGGCACTTCCAGAGAACCTTTTCTTGAAATGTTCCCAACAGTCGAGATGCCATAGTGTGTGCTCTCACGGTAACCAGTACTTTTCCTTCAAAGTCCTTAACACAAATGTAATGATTATGTATACTATTGTTTAAAAAACCTCTTGAGACTACAAGCTCCCTGAAAGCAGAAATCATGTCTGTGCTGTCTGGTCCTCTCTCATTCCCTGAATCTACATTGTGCCTAGCACATATTAGGCTCTCAATAAATAAGCTGAATGAAGAAAGGAATACATAAATGAACAAACTGTATAGGAAAAAAAAATCTTCTAGGAATTGAGCAGTCTATCAGGGGAGTGAGAGATATATACATACAAAGTGACCACAACAGGATGTTCAAAGAACCAATTATTAGTGATGGCTTCCTGCTATTAAGTTAGGTTTTTAAAAGTCTTTTCAATTAATTTCTTAGGGGACTCCCCTGGTGGCGCAGTGGTTAAAAAATCCGCCTGCCAATTCAGGGGACATGGGTTCAATACCTGGTCCAGGAAGATCCCACATGCTGGGGAGCAACTAAGCCCATGTGCCACAACTACTGAGCCTGCGTTCTAGAGCCTGCGAGCCACAACTACTGAGCCTGAGTGCTGCAACTACTGAAGCCCACATGCCTAGAGCCCGTGCTCCACAACAAGAGAAGCCACCGCAATAAGAAGCCCGTGCACCGCGACAAAGAGTAGCCCCCACTTGCCGCAACTAGAGGAAGCCGGCGTGCAGCAACGAAGACCCAACACAGCCAAAAATAAATAAATTAATTAATTAAGAAAAAAAAAAACAGACATTTAAGAGTGAAGACAGAGGGAACACAAATTTATTGGGTGTCTACTCAAAACCCAGCAAGGTACAGTTAGCAACTCCATATTACAGAAGAGGCTCAGGGAGGTAGGTTAATTGACAAAATCATAGCAGAGAGTGAAACCCAGCTCAGTCTGGTTCTGAAGGTCTACACCCTTCATTGCCTCAATTTCCCTAGACAGAACTCTTAGAGCAAGAAACTATATAAGCACAGATAGCTCATTGAGCCTAAGGAGACAAAGAACAAATTTGAAATTTATTTTTCTTTTCTTTACTACCTTGCCACAATCCAATCACTTCAGTGAACACACAAAAAACATACCCCAAATGGCCAACTGGTTTCTCCTAATTCTCAAGAAGATACTAAGTGCAGTATTTTTTTTTTTTTTTTTTTTTT
>NW_006796432.1:1899629-1900108 GCF_000442215.2 Lipotes vexillifer | reverse complement strand
CCGGGGCACGAACCCGCGTCCCCCGCATCGGCAGGCGGACTCCCAACCACTGCGCCACCAGGGAAGCCCAAAGTGCAGTATTTTTAATTAAAGTATTAATCAGATGCTCTGACAGAAGCAAGAGCATGAACAAAAGAATGAAAAGGAAGTATGCACCTTTAAAACCCGATTTACACCCACCATCAGGCATGCACTGGGGTAGTTCCAGCACTGACTGCCTCAACACCACCAGGCTAAGCCTGCTGCATTTGGTCTTGGTAAATCATCCCAAACCAAATGTGTTCCCTGGCCATCTGCCCTGCTGAGAAGGCTGTGTGCCAGTCATCTCTGTTTATTAGGGGGAAAGAACGTGGACAAGAATATTCTGCCCTCAGGAAAATGTTTCAAACACTCGGTTTACATCTGAGCAATTTTTTAGTAAGAGCTGGACTTGGGTGCCAGCAAGGCAACAAGAAGCCCACGCACCGCAACGAAGAGTA
>NW_006796432.1:1895990-1899619 GCF_000442215.2 Lipotes vexillifer | reverse complement strand
CCCCGCTCAGAGCAGCTAGAGAAAAGCCCGCGTGCAACAACGAAGACCCAACGCGGCCAAAAATAAATAAATAGATAAATAATTTTAAAAAATAATAAATAAATTTATATAAAAAAGAACGTTATCTGAATGAAACCATACAGTATCTGATTTTTAAAAAAATTAATGTCTTAAATAATAAAAATAATACATGTCACAGTAAAAAAAAAAAATCCAATAGTTCATACAGGTATAACATGAAAAGAATTATTAGTCTCTTAATCTTGCCCTAGGCTCACACTACCCTCTACTCTATGCATTCTTCTAGGAATGTTCTGTGCGTTAACATCTGTCTTTTTAAGTTTAAAATGTTTTCAGAATTTGAAAGTCCAAGAGCTTTTTAAACGGTCATAATTTCAGAACAGGAGAAAACAGGTTGTGCCAAGTGACTTTTCTACAGAAAGGCAAGATAATCTTCACTCACCAAGATGCCCTGCCCTGCCCGGGCAAAGGACAAGACTCGCTGAGCTAACACGGCACAACAGAAGGCTCAGAATACATACAACATCTGACCGAAGACCTGCGAAGTTTTAATAACGAACTATAACAGAATAATTACCTGGAGTTTGGCCACACATGGGAAGGGAAATGTCCTAACACACCAAAGAAGTGACTATCATTCAGGAAACACAGCTGGGAAATATGTTACACCTGATTCAGGCTACAGCAAAACTGCAAGTCAGGAACCATCAAGGACCTACTGTATAGCACAGCGAACTCTACTCAATATCCTGTGATAATTTACATGAAAAAAGAATCTAAAACAGAGTGAGTATATGTATATGTGTAACTGAATCTCTTTGTTGTACACCTGAAACTAACACAACGTTGTAAATCAACGACACTCCAATAAAATTTTTAAAATAAATATTAAAAAAAAAAGACTGCAAGTCAGTAACACAGATTAGAACAAATGATCTTGTGTCATAAAAGTAAATGTGTGTGTGTGTATTCTAAAGACTATGGACTTTGAAACCTCTATTTTTATTTTGCAATCCCTGCATTGTATAAAAAAATTTTTAATAAATGAATTTTTTATACTTTTTTTATACAGAAATTCTTATTTATTTATCTATCTATTTATTTATTTATGGCTGTGTTGGGGCTGTGCGCAGGCTTTCTCTAGTTGCGGTGAGTGGGGGCTACTCTTTGTTGCGGTGCGCGGGCTTCTCATTGCGGTGGCTTCTCTTGTTGCGGAGCACGGGCTCTAGAGCGCAGGTTCAGTAGTTGTGGCTCACGGGCTCTAGAGTGCAGGCTCAGTAGTTGTGGCGCACGGGCTTAGCTGCTCTGCAGCATGTGGGATCTTCCCAGACCAGGGATTGAACCCATGTCTCCTGCATTGGCAGGCGGATTCTTAACCACTGCGCTACCAGGGAAGTCCCTTATAAAATTTATTAAGTGCCATACCTGACCATCTTCCAACTCTACCCATCCCCTAACCACTAAAAACATTTTAAAACAATAATGGTAGAAGAAAGCACTAGGGCTCACCAAGTCACATGAGGATACAAAATCTGTTCAGAACCACATAGCACAAGAGAATAATTTTGGCAAAAGGAGAAAGAATAATAAAGTAGGTGTTCTGGAAGGTCAAGGTGGTTTTCAAAAACCAAAAATGCACTACCCAAACTTACCAATTTATGAGTAAAGAGAAGCACTCTGAAGATGTTCAACTAATCAACTAGCTATTCCATACCTAGACACCAAAAATAGAATTTCAACCCACCATAATTTCACAATTAATGACCCTGTCCACTTCTATCCTCAACAGTATCAGCAAGAGCTGAGGTCATAGGCAAAGTTTCTAACAGCTGTAAAATCCTAAACCTTGGCAATATAAATAATGCTGCATAAAGATCGTGATGCTGCAGGATCTGAACTCAGTGAAAGGCTGAGTTCTCCAGTGGGAATGCCTACGTTCAAATCCCAGCTCTACAGTTTACTAGCTACAATTCTGAGCAAGTTAATCTCTGGCATTCAGTTTACTACTATGCTCTCAATAATCTTATCTACCTAATAGGACAGTTGGCACACAAATAAGCACTCAGTCAACACTGAGTGTTGTTGAACTTTTGGCTGGTGGGCAAGCACCACCATGCATAAGCATGTTCATCTGTCAGCTAATGAAGGTCTAAATTCAAGAACAATAGTGGTTTAGGGATACTAATAAATTTAAACACAAAAGCAGAGGCTGTCCCAAAGTCTAGAGGTCAAAAGTCAAAAGTGCTGAAGTCAAGGACAGTCTTTCTTTTCCTATTTCTGTCAGTTTATATTAATTGCCTTGGAATTCCTAAAGAAAGTATTTTCTTATCTTCTTCCCATGTAACTATAACAAAAGCTACATAATTCTGGCTTCAGTTTTGAGAATATGATCTATCACATCTGTTTAACATATCCTGATGTTTACCAGCGTGAAACGGACTAGAGGTTTTCCTTATTGGATAGTTTCAAAACATTATTATTTCTAAGTGACTTATGGGACACCAAAGGTATTTTCTTTGGTCCTCAAGAACAATTTTAGAAATCCAATTATTCCTAAAAGTTAAAAAAGAAAAAATCTGCAGGCAGCTGCTGCAGAGAGCTGTAACCAGCCACCAACTGTGAACCCTGGATTCAGTTCTTACCCTCAAGCACCCTTACATACTCTGCCCTTTAAAATGTATACTGGAGGGCATGAGAATATGTAGCCCAGGGAAAATGGAAATCCACCACTCTCCATCTATGTGACCTTTGGCAAGTCAGTGTCTCCAGCTCAAAGTGAGGTGATTTCTAGCACAGTGGTTAAAAGAGTAAGCCTGGGACATTCCATAGGGGTTAAGATCCTAGCTTCATGTTAGCTGAGTGACCTTAGACAAATTACACATCAGTAAAGCCCCAGTTTTCTCATCTGTGGAAAGAAAAGGGGGAGAGAAAGGGAAGTGGGACTGGGGGAAAGTAGCCACCTTCGAAGGATGTGTGAAGATTAAATACTTAAGACCAAGGACAGTGACTGACATAATTAGCAGTCTATACACATTAGCTATTATTATTATTTCGCACCTCACAAGGTTGTTGTTGAAATGAGATGCAAGAGCAAAGCATCATACAAATTACAAAAAGCACTACCAATTGTACCAGAAACATAGTTACCCCTTCCAAAAAAGTTAAATGATCTCAGCTATGGAGAAGAAGCCTCCATTTAGTAACATCCACACTACAAACAAGAGGTCTAATTCTGCAAAAAACACTGAACTTGAAGCCTTCCTCACCATGAACTAAGCTAGACCAAGACCACACAACCATCTAACAGGAAAGGAAATACAAAAGGGACCACTATCCAATTATAGAACAACTCGGTTACTGAAGAGTTATTTCTCCCTGACTCAAGTATGTAATTTTTCATAACCGGGATAGCAGAATGCCATCAAGGTCTTAAAGCCTGAGGGTTGAGGTCAACGGTATGGAAGGGGATCCACTTAGCACGCGGAAGGCAAGCTGCGGAGAAAAACCAGAGAAGCTTCAAAAAGGAAAAGCCCTGCATGCCCCTCGACACGAGCTATTACAGTCGCTTCACCGTTATTTTGGGCCCAAGCCAACCCCCCCCCCCCCCC
>NW_006796432.1:1868259-1895980 GCF_000442215.2 Lipotes vexillifer | reverse complement strand
CCTCGCCCCACCCCGCCCCCGCCTCCCACGTGTGCCCAGAGCAGCTGTTCCTCCGCCAAAGAGCTCTGGATTGGGATCCTCAAATCCGGGCCTGCTCCCGACTCGATCTGGGTGACCTTGCGTCAGCCCCTTCCCCTCCCGGGACCTCTGTTTCTCCATGTGCACCGAGTACAGTTAGTCAGACAACACTTTAGGCCCTATTCCTATAGGTAAAAAGTCTTGAGCGGGGAATTTTCCCTCAAGTGGGGTGTCCCACCCTCACTCCGGAGCCAGCTTCCACCTGCGGGCAGACCTCGGGTCTCCCTTGGCGTGGCCCCGACAACGTAGCCTGCGTGTAGCGCTGGTCTCTACGAGAGGAAGTGTCTCACAGGGCTCGCCTGTCAGGCCAGCTCTGCCGACCTGCCGCTGCCCTGACCGCGCCGCTGCCACCTCAGGGCTCAAGAAAGCCAGGCCGGCGCTTACGCGAGGCCCGTGGCTGCGGCCTAGAGGCCCGCGCGGCCCGCCCCCTGTGCCCGCCAGCCCTGCTCCCGGCCCCTCAGCGCCCCTCCCGGGCCTTTGCCCCGGGCTCCGCAGCCCTCGGCGCCTCTGGCTGGCAACCAGACTGGCCCCAGGTACTCACCGTAAATGGGCCGGAGGCGCCTGTCGTTAGGGTCCTGCACATGGCCCCGCGTCGCCATGATGACAAGCGCAGAACCGCAGTGCGCACGCGCGGGGCAGGCCCCCGAGAAGGGGCTGTTAAAGGGCCAGCGCCGATCTCGCTCTTCTGTCGCAATGGTCGCGGGGTTGTGACAGAACGCGCCGGCGCGGAAAGGAAAGGGACGACACCCACACCGCAACGCCCCCCCCCCCACTCCCAGTTGTCACTTCAATGGATCCTTTTCCTCCCCTTTGCTGGTAGAATCAACCTAGCTGGTAGAAGCGACCGTTGCTATTAAAATCCCTTCTGAGTCACATACTGGAGAGTGAGGAAAGGAGGGGAGAAAGTCTTGGTCAAAGTTAGGGCTCTGCTGCTCCTGCTTATCCTGTTTCTCCTCTGTGCTGTAGGACCAGTTAGACTTGTCTTTGTTTAATTGTTGAGGACCCGGGAACTCCTCTGGGAAGGTGACCCAGGGGACAGCAGGGGAAAGAGGTGCGGACCAACAGAAGAAATCTGCCAGAAAAGTTCAAGATCCCTTCTCCCCATCCCGGTACTCAGCCAACTAAGAAACACCTTAGATCTATAGTAATCCAGTCAATTTTTTTATCAATTATATCTCAATAAAACTGGAGGGGGAAAGTAATTCAGTCAGTATATGCCTAGACACTGTGCTGCAAGCTCCAAATGTATTATCTCATTAATACTCATAACAACCCTAGTATCTCCCTAGGAGGTAGATTTTTTTAAAGTTTAATTTAATTTATTTATATTTGGCTGAGTTGGGTCTTCGTTGCTGCGCGCGGGCTTTCTCTAGTTGCGGCGAGTGGGGGCTGCTCTTCCTTGCGGTGCGCGGGCTTCTCGTTGCGGTGGCTTCTCTTGTTGTGGAGCACAGGCTCTAGGCGCACGCGCTTCAGCAGTTGTGGCTTGTGGGCTCAGTAGTTGCCACGCGAGGGCTTTAGAGCGCAGGCTCAGTAGTTGTGGCGCACGGGCTTAGCTGCTCCGAGGCATGTGGGATCTTCCCAGTCTGGGCTCGAACCCGTGTCCCCTGCATTGGCAGGCGGATTATTAACCACCGCGCCACCAGGGGAGCCCCAATTTATTTATTTATTTATTTATTTATTTATTTATTTATTTATTTTAGTATTTAATTTATTTGGCTGCACAGGGTCTTAGTTGCGGCACACGGAATCTTTAGTTGCGGCATGCGGGATCTAGTTCCTTGACCAGGGATGAAACCCGGCCCCTCTGCATTAGGAGCTCGGAGTCTTAACCGCTAGACCACCAGGGAAGTCCGGGGAGGCAATTTTATATAGATAGTGTGGTCAAGGATAGCCTAGCTGAAAAAGTGACAATTGTCAAAGACTTAAAGAAAGTGGGAGAGGAAAGGAGCCAGGCAGGTGTGCCAGGCTCTGTGGGGTCATGATCTAAGGCCACACTAGTAACTGTGATTCAAACCTAGGTCCTTCTAGGGGCTTCCCTGGTGGCGCAGTGGTTTAGAATCCGCCTGCCAGTGCAGGAGACACGGCTTCAAGCCCTGGTCTGGGAAGATCCCACATGCCGCGGAGCAACTAAGCCCGTGTGCCACAACTACTGAGCCCATGTGCCACAACTACTGAAGCCCACGCACCTAGAGCCCGTGCTCTGCAGCAAGAGAAGCCACCGCAATAAGAAGCCTGCGCACCGCAACGAAGAGTAGCCCCCTCTCGCCGAAACTAGAGAAAGCCCATGCACAGCAACGAAGACCCAACACAGCCATAGATAAATAAATAAATAAATAAACAAACAAACCAACCTAGGTCCTTCTAGTACAGAACCAGAGTTAACCCCTCCACTATGCTGTCTCAAACCCAGTAAATATCCCCAGTGTCAGCCTTGACCAGCTGGGGTTGACCCCTTTTATTGGTGTTCCATCCCTCTCCCTTTCTGGGTCTTTTAGGGTGTAAGAAAATGATTCTCCAACTTTAGTGAACACCAGAGTCCCTTGGGAAACTTGATAAACATGAGTTTCCTGGGTTCTACCCCCAGAGGTTCTAATTCGATCTGAGGACCCCTCTTTGAAAAGTACCTAATTAAGGGATCTAAATGAAATGATTTTAGAATCCACCAGAAGAGCAAGTTAGAAATTGCTATTCAAATTTTAAATATACATCCCCAGGGGGGGAAAAAAAAAACTGTAATGATAATAGTAGCAATAATGATAGTGTGTGTTTATTGAGCTCTTATTATGTGCCAGAAACTGTACTAAGCTCTTTTACATACATCATCTTATTTCATTCTCACAAACTGGTGGAATAGGTACTATTGTGATCCTCATTTTAAAATGAGAATTTTGAAGCATAGACATATTAGGTCATTTGCCCAAGATCACACAGTATTCTCTGGTGAAATTTGTGGTGGTCTCACTCCAAAATCCACACTCTTAGCAGTTAACACCAAAAGTATTACAGTGGTTACCTCTTAGGAGAGCAGATGTTTTCTCCTCTTACTTCATGCATAGCTGCACTGTTTGATTTGTTTATAATGAGTGTTATTACATTTTTAATTTCTAAAAGGTCTTTAAATTTCTGTTTACAAAAATTGCACACACAAAAAAAGATAAACAATGGCAAGCCTTTTGAGCCAAAATAAAATCCTTTTATTCCAAGGAGATAATCAGCAGACCACAGAAAAATATAAAATAGAGATTGTTTCCTAACAATCCTAAGGTCCTAACTATCCATCAGGAGGGACTGATGAAATAAATTATGATACACCATGAAATGGAAAAAGGCAGCCATTAAAATTAATGAAGTAGGGCTTCATTTATAGATATGGAAAGATGCCCATGACATGTTGAGTTTATAAAGCAGGTTGTAGAAGAGTATGGATGGCATGAAAAAAAATTATGTGGACAGATAGCTATCTAGCTAACATAGACTAGATTTCCATGGTGGTCCAGTGGTTAAGAATCTGCCTGCCAATACAGGGGCACGGGTTCGAGCCCTGGTCCGGGAAGATCCCGCATGCCATAGAGCAACTAAGCCTGTGCGCCACAACTACTGAGCCTGTGCTCTAGAGCCCACGAGCCACAACTACTGAGCCCACGTGCTGCAACTACTGAAGCCGGCGTGCCTAGAGCCCATGCTCTGCAGCAAAAGAAGCCACCACAAGGAGAAGCCTGCACACCTCAAGGAAGAGCAGCCCCTGCTCGCCACAACTAGAGAAAGCCTGAACCCAGCACAGCCAAAAATAAATAAATAAATAAAAATTTTAAAAAATAAAATATTTATTTTAAAAAGACAGATGTCATATATATCTAGAGAGAGATCTAAAAGGACATTTACAAATGTCAAGCTTCCTCCTCTCTTAATGATGGAATTTAGGGGCCTATTAACTTAATTTTTTAAAACTTTTCCTTACTGTTGGAATTGTTTATAATTTTTTTTTTTTTAAATTTTCGTAGCAATGAGCACACCTAACATCAAGATTTTGGTTTCTGATACCACTCTCCAATGAAAGATAACAGGGGGCCTTGGGGAAATGACTGATTCAAGGGCCAGGACAGGAATATACCAGATAAGCTTGAAGCATCTTGTATTGACAGAAAGAAGGGAAGTGCTCAAAATATAAAAGGATGGAGGGGGAACATGTCAAAGGGATACAGGAGTCAACCTGAAAGTACTCCCAAGAGCCAAAACTAGAACTATTTGAACAAGAAAATAACACAGTATTGGATTATAACCTGAAGTATAAAATATGTAAACATACTAAGCCCATGTTGATATAAATGTTATCAAATAAATAAATGGAGGAGAAGAGATTCATTGTCCTTATAGAATTCCAAGCAATGTGTGTAGATACTCCTTGCTCCAGAAAGTGAAGCTTAACTTTTCCCCTCCCTCCTGAGTGTGGGCTCTAATTATTGACCAGTTTCCAAAGAGTTGAGTAGAGAAAAGGAAAAATAATAACTTCACAGCTAAGAAACCTGATAAGCACTACCTTAACTAAGGGATCAAAATTAACATTACCAGTGAAAATTCATGTTGATATCATGTACCCCAATTTGAGGTGATGATAAGGGAACTTCACTTTTGTAGTATTTTTTCTGGAAAGCCCATAAACCCAGACTAGTCATTAAGGAAAACATCAAAAAAATCCAATTGAGTGACATTCTGACCAGTACCCTTCAAGACTGTCAAGGTCATGAAAAATAAACAATGAGAAACTGTTACAGACCAGGGATGTCTAAGGAGACATGACAACTAAATGTAATGTGATATCTTGGTTGGTATCCTGGGACAGAAAAAAGGGCATCAGTGGAAAAACAGTTGAAATTCAAATAAAGTCTAGAGTTTAGTTAATAATATTGTGCTAATGTTGGTTTCTTACTTTGATGACTGTACCATGGTAATATAAGATGTTAACGTTAAGGAAAACTGTTTGAGGAGTATATGAAAACTTTCTCTACCCTCTTTTCAACTTTTCTGTAAGCCTAAATTTATTCCAAAATAAAAGATTTTTAAATGCATTTTTTAATAACTGGGGGGGGGGCTTTTTTTTTTTTTTTTTAAAGCAGATGCACTGGAAATTCTCATCCCAATTCTGTCCTGAGGCTAGCTGAAAGAGAAAATCCTGGAAGCAAAGTGCACAGAGAAATTCTCATCGAGAATGGGGATGGTTGGGGGGTGGGGTGGGGTCTCTCCAATGAAGCTATAATCTGTGATCATCATGCAAAATCCTTCCTAAGCCTGAGGAGGTTTTAAAATACCCCAGATAGAGAGCTTGGCATTGGGGGAAGTTCCTTCCCAGATCAGTGGTTCTCAAAGCAAGGTCCCTGATCAGCAACATCAACATCACCTGGGAACTTGTTAGAACCACAGATTATTAGGCACTACCCCAGACCTACTGAATCAAACACTCTGGGAGTGGGGCCCAGCAATCTGTGTCTTTACAAATCCTCTTGTGATCTGAATTCAGACAAAAGTTTCATTCTTCTGCTTTAGGTCAGAAGTGGGCAAATTATGACCCACAGGCCAAATCTAGCTTACTACTGTTTTTGTACAGCCCGTGAGCCAAGAATGATTTTTACATTGTTAAACGGTTGGGGAAAAATAATCAAAAGAAGAATAATATTTCACAGCACGTGAAAGTTACATAAAGTTCAGAGGTCAGTGTCCATAAGTAAAACTTTATAGAACACAGCTATGCCCATTCATTTATGCATTGTGTGTGTTTGTTTTGGTGCTGCAACAGCAGAACTGAGTAGTTGCAACAGAGACCATATTGCCCAGAAGGTTAAAATATTTACTACCTGACCCTTTACAGAAAAAATTTGCCAACCCCTGCTCTAGAATAATGGAAGCCATCTAAATACTCCCAGGGTAATTGGGATTGACACATAAACACTATTGATACTATGTATAAAATAGATAACTAATGAGAACCTACTGTATAGCACAGGAAACTCTATTCAGTGCTCTGTGGTGACCTAAATGGGATGGAAATCCAAAAAATGGGGGATATATGTATACATACAGCTGATTCACTTTGCTGTACAGTAGAAACTAACACAACATTGTAAAGCAACAATACTCCAGTAAAAAATAAATAAATAAATAAATACTCCCAGGGTGATAAATACCCACAGGGTAGAGTCGTCAGATAAAATATGATGCAATATTTGGGGCATACTTACACTAAAACAATATTCACTGTTTATCTGAAAAAATCACATTTAACCAGGTGTCCTATATTTTTTAAATTGAGGCATGGTTGATTTACAATATTATACTAGATTCAGGTGCTCAGGTGTTCCGTATATTTATTTGCTAAATCTGGCAACCCTATCCCAGGCAGAACTCCATGTTCCCAAAATCATGCTAACCAAAAAGAATGAAGGTCAGCAACGTAGCCAAAAATAAATTAAAAAAAAAAAGTCAACCTCCTCCCAAGGCTGTGTATACTGATCAAGTCTAAAGTGCCACCCCCAGTCCACCCCACCTCCCCACCCCCCTCACTGTATCCCATTATCCTCTAGTATGTTCTTCATTACACTTATTATATAAATGTATCTTACATATCTTAAAAAAAAAAAAAAGAATGAAGGTCAGGAACCTCCAGTAAGCTGACCCCAGGCTTGCTCTGAGGTGATGTGGCCAGGTAGGACCAGGCTGAGGTTGGGCTTGGAAAGGGGAGAGGTGGGAGGAGACATGGGGTTCATCTATGGCACAAGTGAAAGAGCCGATGAGTTACCTGAGTTTCAAGAATTTCCCAGAATGGAAAAATACAGCACCTTAAAGGGGGCACATACGAGGCTCCTGGCCAGGACTGTGGTTACTCAGCTATGTTCTTAGGTTACCTTTGTTGACCTGGCCCCAGAGGAATGCTGACACTTTTCACCCTGTTCCCTGAACTTGGCAGGGCCAGAGCCTTATGGACCTACCTAACAGAGACCTCTAGATCCTTGAGTCACCGTTCTGGGTGGAGCATGTTTCCCTCCACCGTGAAAGCCTGTTTGGCATTCAAGCAAAATGAATGGGCCTTTCTCTTTTCTTATTCTTACCCCTTGTCCTCAGAAACTAAGGCTGAAGCAGTCACTTGGCTCTGGGCCTGTCCTTACCTGCTCCCTGGGAGGCAGCTTCCACACCCTTTGGCCTGAATAATTTCAGGTAACAAATGAGAGGACCCCCCCAAAGAAGCCAAGAACCTATCCTTCTTACTGTACACTAGAGCTGACATTATGGAAAAATGCTTGGTATACAACAGATGTTCATTATATGGTGGTTTCCATTTCATTGACTTAGAACAGGGGACAAAGCCCTTCATTCTTGTCCTATGTGGTGGCAGATTTGCTCTGGTGAGAAACTCTCTTGCTCACGAGCATCTTAGGCACACAGGTGCATTGTGCCAGTAGCTGGGGGACACAGGGCAGGGGATTGCATTACTTGGATATGGTGGTTGTGGGTATCTCCACTAGATGACTTTTCCAGTTTTTCTTTTTCTTTTCCACCTTGATCCAATACCTAACCCTCCACAGAATAAACATAACAGTGACATATTTCATAGTTTTCATGGCTGATTTCCTGCACTTTTGTGTGTGTGTGTGTGTGTGTGTGGAACTTACCTGACGAGGGATGGAAGCGTGTCCCCTGCAGCGGAAGGGCCGAGTCTTAACCACTAGACCACCGGGGAAGTCCAGATTTCCTGCACTTTTGACAATAGAATAAACAGCAACTCTGGCTTTGAAATCAAACAGGCTTCGGTCCAAATCTGGGCTCTGACATTTATCAGCTGTGTGATCCTAAGCAAGTGACTGAACATCTCTGAGCCTCCGTTTCTGCATTTGTAAAATTATGATAATAAAAGGACCTACTTCATAGGGTTGAGGGGAAGAATAAATGTCCATGCAAAGAAACAGGCAGAAAGAAAGCATTCAACAACAGTCAAGTACTATTATTATCATTCATATTAGTATTATTACTCCCTTCTGTTAAAACTGCAGAAATCACCTCCTGATACTTCAGAACACCAAGGAAGGAATTTTACCCAAGTCTGTCCACCAGGTGGCATGTGAGTGCTAAATTGCCTAGGCCACTTTTGTACCAGAAGGATCTCATTTTAATTGTTTTTTAAAAATAAAACGTAGCAAATATTTTTGTAAGCAATATTATATATGTGTATATATATATATATATATATATATATATTTTTGCTGCGCGGCTTGTGGGATCTTAGCTCTGCGACCTGGGATTGAACCCCCTCGCCCCAGCAGTGAAACACGGGGTCCTAACCACTGGACCGCCAGGGAGTTCCCTATATCTTTACAATCTTTATACTCAACTTTATTGAAGTGTTATTTACATACCATAAAATCCACTCGTTTCAAGTGCACAATTCAATGATATTTTACTACATTTTGACCAAGTTGTGCAACCATTGTAATAGTTTAATTTTGGAACATTTATATCACCCTAATAATATCCCTCTATAAGCTATATTTCCTAACTTAAAAAATTATGAAATGTTTGGGAACTTCCCTGGTGGTCCAGTGGTTAAGAATCTGCCTTCCAAGGCTTCCCTGGTGGCGCAGTGGTTGAGAGTCCGCCTGCCAATGCAGGGGACATGGGTTCATGCCCCGATCCGGGAAGATCCCGCATGCCGCGGAGCAGCTGGGCCTGTGAGCCATGGCCGCTGAGCCTGCGCGTCTGGAGCCTGTGCTCCGTCCGCAATAGGAGAGGCCACAACAGTGAGAGGCCCGCGTACCGCAAAAGAAAGAAAGAAAAAAAAAAAAAGAATCTGCCTTCCAATGCAGGGGACTCAGGTTCGATCCCTGGTTGGGGAACTAAGATCCCACGTGCCGCGGGGCAACTAAACCTGCATGCTGCAACTAGAGAAATCCCATGTGCCTCAACTACTGAGCCCGTGCACTCTGGTAGCCCAAGAGCCACAACTAGAGAAGCCTGCACACTGCAATGAAGACCCACCACAGCCAAAAAAAGAAAAGTACAATAAAAAATTATGCAATGTTTCAAAATCTGTAAAAGTAAATAGAATAATAACCATGCATGCATATCACACAGGTCTAACAAATGTTACATTTTATAAGCATAGACTTGATACTGCAGGTACATTTCTGCATCTCCTCACCTCCCTGCCTCTCCAGAAATAACTAGTATTCTATTAGCCAGTGTCCTTCCTTCTATGTTTTAATATTTTTATTGCATGTGTATGTATCCATAAACAATATATGATAGTTTTGTTTCCTTTAAAATTTCCATAAATGTTATCACACTTTTTATAGAAAAGTTGTTTTCTTTAACCTAATACTGGGTAAATATTCTCTAATTTCACCTCACAAAGGTTGTTATCAATTTGCATTCTCACAACCAGTGTGTGAAAACTCCAGTTTCCCTTGCCAACACAGTGTGTTCTCAAAGTTTTATCTTTTATCTTTGACTATCTCATAGTGAAAAATGACATCTCAGTATAATTCTAATTCATGTTTCTCAGGTTATGAATGATACCTAGCATATTTTAATCTATTAAAGATCAATTTGTAATTCATTTACTTTTATCAATCTGGTCATGTCCTTTGGCCTTTTTTTTCAGTTTGTCAGACTTTTCTTATTAATTTATAGTCACCCTTTATATACTAAGGAAATTAGCCTTATGCCATAAATAGGTGTTTCCAATATTTTTTTCCAGTGTATTGTTTGCCTTTTGGGGTATGGGGGCAGGGTTTGCAATGAGGAAATGTTTTATTTTTTTCAGGCTTTTCCTACCCCAATATTATTTTTAAATTACTTTACGAATTCTAGTATTTTTTAAAATTATTTTTTAATTTATTTATTGGCTGCGTTGGGTCTTCATTGCTGCGTGCAGGCTTTCTCTAGTTGTGTCAAGCAGGGGCTACTCTACGTTACGGTGCACGGGCTTCTCATTGCCGTGGCTTCTCTTGTTGTAGAGCACAGGCTCTAGTCATGTGGGTTTCAGTAGTTGTGGCACGTGGGCTCAGTAGTTGTGGTTCGTGGGCTCTAGAGCACAGGCTCAGTAGCTGTGCAGCATGAGCCTAGTTGCTGCACGGCATGTGGGATCTTCCCGGACCAGGGATCGAACCCGTGCCCCTGAATTGGCAGGCGGATTCTTAACCACTGCACCACCAGGGAAGTCCCCGAATTCTAGTATTTTTGTGGTTTCATTTTTAACATTTATATCTTTTATCTGTTTGGAATTTTATTCAGTGTGAATAATGAGGTAGGGTTCCAATTTTATCTTTTCCCATTGCTTCAAACCATATTTATTGAATAATCCATCTTTTTCACAAAGCACACAATGCCATCTTTATCATATGCATTTCTGTCTAGTCATGGAACAGTCTGCAGGCTCCTTTCAAGGGCAGGTCAAAGCTGGGGGTCACAAATAAAGAATCTGCAGAGCTGGCTGGAGTCTGTGTTCTGAGTCAACTTTCTCTATACAGCCTCTGAGTTGCTGAACTCCAGGGAGAGCCTTGTCGGCTGCATTTGGCTGCTGGATGCCAAGAAGGTGGTCTTTGATTTAGAAAGATGGAGCTTCTAGGAAGTAGTGCTGCTTTGTGGTCAGTTCTCTGGTTAAAGATAAAGCATAAAAGGTAAGAGATTAAAACTCACAAATGGATTAACAAGTTCACAAACTGATTCTAAAATTTATATGCAAATGACCTGTAATAGTCAAGATAAATCTCAAAAAAAGAGGAACAGGGTAGGAGGACTTACATTACCAAATTTCAAGACGTACCATAAAGCCACAGTCATTAAGACAGGGTGGTATTGGCCTAAGATAGACAAATAGATTAGTAGGACAGAGAGTCCAGATACAGCCTCCTACATATCCTAGGATTTATGACAAAGGCCCAAGTGCAATTCAATGGAAGAAAGAAATCCCCCCTCCCCCGCTCCCCAGTAAATGGAGCAACAGGATATCTCTTAAAAAACAAAAAACCCGGGACTTCCCTGGTGGTCCAGTGGTTGGGACTCCACATTTCCACTGCAGGGGGCATGGGTTCGATTCCTGGTCTGGGACTAAGATCTCACATGCCCAGGTATGGCAAAAAACAGAAAAACAAAAACAAAACCCTTTACCCCTTCCTCAGACCATACACAAATATTAACTCAAGATGGGTCATAGAATTAAATGTAAAAAAGTAAAACAATAAGGCTTCTAGAAGAAGACATAGAATATCTTTGTGACCATGGGGTAGGCAAGGATTTCTTAAATGGGCACAAAAAGCACAAATTATAATAGATAATTCTTCTCTTTATTCAACATTTGTTGAGTGCCTACTGGGTGCCGTTCTATGCTAGGTACCAGACATGCCCATAAAAAAAATGTCAGCCCAGCCTTAGAGGAGCTGGTTCAGTTTAATGGGACAGACAGGCACCTCCTCAGGCAACAATACTGTAGCTTTCTAGAGGCTCTGATTAGGTAATCACAGGAGGCAGTGGTGGCAAGAGGAGGGGAACCTTACCCAGAGTTCTTAGAAGGCTTCTTGGAATATGTGAAATCAAAGCCAAGCCTTAAAGGATGAGGGAAGTCTGACAGGTTGTAGCAGAAAGAAACTGTTTTTTGAAGTGCTGGCAGAGATGGAGTAGGTGGCTAGAACTGCAAGATATTCACTTTGTGGGGAGCAGGTGGTTGGGACTGGATATAGTTTCAAGAATGTGTGTATGTTGTTAATTTTCCTTTAATTGATCACTTAAGCCAGAGGGTTCTCCAAGTTCATTGAGCACAAAAATCACCCACAAACTTCTAAAATGAACATTCTGGGACCCTGCCACAGAAATATTTACCCATTTATCCAGTAGGTGTGAAGTGGGCCTGAAAATCTGCATTTTAACAAGCATTTCCCCCTCTCCCCCAATGACGCTAATTCTGCCAGCCATCAAACCACCCTTTGAAAAACAGTGGTTATGCATTAAGGCTCTTCCCCCTGGGAAATGGAAAGTACTTTCCTAGGCAGCATGGGGTAAGAGAGATGAGAGCTTTTCTGGATAATCAGACTATGATGCAAGTAAGCCTAATAAGTCTCCTCTGGAACCAGAAGGGCCCTGTGCAAGCATCTGAGGGATGAGGAAGCAAGGAGGCAAGAGCAGCAGCTCCTGGGAATTCTGCCTAGTAACCAGGAGGTCTGGAAAATTTCCCAGCATGCTCTGGGGACTCAGGTCCAATCTCCATTCTCTTTATGAATATGTATGAGCCCCCAAAAGTCAGCTGGTTTCCTAGCCTCCTGCTTCAGAATTGACAAAATAATGTAAACATTACAGAGCCTGAGGACATACACATAGCATGTTTCAGGGCCTGGCACCTCGATTAGGAAACTGTTTTCTAGCAGTGGTTTCACAAGTATTTCTCCAGTAATAGATGAATATACTTGTGACTATGTGCAAAATATCAAACAAAATGGATTTTTTAAGGACTGCCCTGAAAGTTCTACCTCCATCAACAGGGTTAGTGTGTATGATGAGTGCCTTTCCTATAGCAGACACTGGGTTGACAACCTAATAGCAACCTCCCGGGAATTCCCTGGTGATCCAGTGGTTAGGACTCTGGGCTTTTACTGACAAGGGCTGGGGGTTCAAGCCCTGGACGGGAAACTAAGATCCCACAAGCTGCTCAGCACAGCCAAAAGAAAAAAAAACAAAGTCATTGCTAATAGCAACCTCTCCTTTACTCCCTGGCAGAGGCCTTATTTCCCCTTCTTAGCTTGTCAATTGTCTAAGCCCCTCTGGGTCATCATAAGGGGACCAGCTAATGGATCAACCCCTGGGGTCATTGAGAAATAGAAGATAGAACCCAAAACTCATAGGTGGAAATTAATAGGCTAGTGGAAAAAAAAAAAGCAAGGACTAACTATTAAATACTTGAGAATCACCAACTCATGAGAGCTGGAGATATTTATGAATACATGGATGGCTGGAACTTTTAATAACCAAAAACTAAATAAATGCATACCCTACAGCCCTGCCCAGCAATTCCAGTCTTGAGGGTATATCTAACAGAAATGAATGTCATATCTAACCAAGAACTAGAATATTCATTCTTGGGTGAAACAGAAACAAGCCAAATGTTCATCACTGTAGAATGAGTTAATAAATTGTGATATGCTCACAATTTATTTGGAATACTATACAGAAATGAAAATGAACAAACTAAGGCTATATGCAAGAACATGAGTGAATATAAGAATCAAATATTGCATGAAATAAGTCAGATACAAAAGACTATACAATGTATTATTCTGGTTTTTTTTTTTTTTTTGGCTGTGCCATGTGGCATGTGGGATCTTAGTTCCCTGACCAGGGATGACCAGGGATTGAACCCATGACCCCTGCATTGGGAGCACGGAGTCTTAACCACTGGACCACCAGGGAAGTCCCCATAATGTATTATTCTATTTACAGGATGTTCAGGAACAGGCAAAACTTATTCTTATTTATTTATTTGTTTATTTGAGATATAATTGACATAAATTATTGAGTAAATTTAAGGTGTTCAACATGTTGATTTGATTTGATATATTCATATATTGCAATATGATTACTACCTCAGCATTAGCTAACACCTCTATCACCTCACACAATTATTTCCTTTCTGCGGTGAGAACACAAAACTTATTCTTAAATGATAGAAGTCAGAAGACTGGTTATCTTGTAGGAATAGGGAATAGGGTCATTCAGGGAAGGAGCCTAAAAGAACTTACTGGTGCTGGAAATATTCTATTTCTTGATCTGGGTGGTGGTCACATGCATGTATACATATGTAAAAATTCATTGTGCAATTCCTAGGTGGAATTTCTCCTAGCAAAATGAGAACATATGTCTACACAAAAACCTGCATACAAATGTTCGTAGCAGCATTAATCATAGTAGCCAAAAGGTGGAAACAACACTTTATTAGTTTGCTAGGGCTGCTATAAAAAAGTACCACAGACTAGGTGCCTTAAAAAATAGAAATTTATTTTCTCACAATTCTGGAGGCTAGAAGTCAGAGATACAAAGTGTCAACAGAGTTGGTTTCTTCTGAGGCTTCTCTAATTGGCCTTTCTCACTGGCTGTATCTTAACATAGTCTTCTCTCTGTGTGTCTGTATCCTAATTTCCTCTTGTTCTAAGGAAACCAGTCATGTCAGATTACAGCCCAATATGACTCATTTTACTTAATTACCTCATTTTACTTAATTACCTCTTTAAAGACCCTGTCTCCAAATACATCACATTCTTAGGTACTTGGAATCAGGACTTCAACATATAAATTTTTTTAAAAAATTTATTGAAACATAGATGACTTACAATGTTGTGTTAGTTTCAGGTGTACAGCAAAGTGATTCAGTTATATATATATGTATTCTTTTTGAGATTCTTTTCAATTATAAGTTATTACAAGATATTGAGTATAGTTTCCTGTGCTTTCAACATATGAATTTTTGAAGGACACATTTCAGCTCATAACAAACCCAAATGTCCATCAACTGATGACTGGAAAAACAGAATGTGGTATATCCATTATAAAAGAATATCATTCGGCAGTAAAAAAGAAATGAAGTATTGATCCAAGCTACCACATGAATAAACCTTAAAAACATCATGCTAAGTGAAAGAAGCCAGTCACAAAAATGTACATGTTGGTCCAGTGGGTAAGACTCTTCCCTGGTGGTCCAGTGACTTAAGACTCTGCGCTCCCAATGCAGGGGTCCAGGGTTCGAACCCTGGTCAGGGAACTAGATCCCACATGCCACAACTAAGACCCAATGCAGCCAAATAATTAAATAAATATATATATATATTTTTAAAGTACATATTGTCTGACTCCATTCATATGAATGTCCATCATGGGCAAATCCATGGAGACAGAGAGTAGAATAGTGGTTGCCAGGCCCAGAGTGGAAATGAGGGAGAAATAGGGAGTGACTACTCATGAGCTCAAAGGTTCTTTTTGGGGTGGCAAAAATATCCTAAAATTAGACTGTTGCACAACTCTGAATATACTAAGCACCACTAAAGAGTTTAACTGGGTGAACTGTATGATATGTGAATTATATCTCAAGAAAGCTGTTATGAAAAATTCATTGCCCTATACCCTTAAGATTTCTGCACTTTATTGTGTGTCAAATACCCCAATACAAACTAAAACAAATCAAAACTATATGAGTCCCGGGGCTTCCCTGGTGGCTCAGTGGTTAAGAATCCCCAGCCCTGGTCCAGGAAGATCCCACATGCCGCGGAGCAACTAAGCCCACGTGCCACAACTACTGAGCCTGTGCTCTAGAGCTCACAAGCCACAACTACTGAGCCGGTGTGCCACAACTACTGAGCCTGTGTGCCACAACTACTGAAGCCCACGCTCCTAGAGCCCGTGCTCCACTGCTCGTCGCAACTAGAGAAAGCCTGTGCACAGCAACAAAGACCCAACTTAGCTAAAAAAAAAAAAAAAATCTATATTAGTCCCATAAACAACAAGGTCCTACTGTATAGCACAGGGGACGATATCCAATCTCATGGAATAAACCATAATGGAAAAGAATATTAAAAAAAGAATGTATAGGGACTTCCCTGGCAGGCCAGTGGTTGAGAATCCACACTCCCACTGCAGGGGCCATGAGTTCGATCCAGTCAGGGAACTGGGATCCTGGATGTTATGTGGTGCGGCCAAAGAAAAAAAAAGTATATATATGTGTATAACTGAGTCACTTTGCTGTACAGCAGAGATTGGCACAACATTATAAATCAACTAGACTCCAATTTAAAAAAAAAACTATATTAGTTCCTTCCTCCAGAGGTATTCAAGAAGATGGGTGGAGAGGAAGAAGGTATATGCTCACTGCCAGAGTTGCCCTTCACTGTATCTGAAAAAGTGCCAGAAAGATTAAGCATGCAGGCAAGTGGGACCAGGGACCTGAAAATGGATATAGCTGGGGAAGAACTGAGGGAAGTAAAATAGGATGTCTGAGAATAAAACGGAATTCAATTCAATGAAAACAAATTTGATTTTGGCCAAACGAAAACAAACCTACCTTTTAATATTTTCATATGAAGCAGCCCATAAAGAAAACCATCAACCACTACGAGACAGAGATGACCGTCAGGAACACCTTGATGCAATTCTGCAAGTATGAATTGAGTGCCTCCTATGTGTCAGAGTCTGTGCGAGGCACCAGGCCAGGAATATGTGACTCCAGACAGCTGCTGGGAAGTACACTGGGGAGGAAGGGAAGAAAGATGGTGTTGGCTAGAGACACAAGGAAAAGCCTCATTCAGTTAGGAAAACCCCTAACCTTGAGCAGGGGCTGAGGCTGAGAGGAGCAGAGGATAGGGGTCGTGTTTGTGTGTGAACTGGGGCTTCAGGGAAGTGTTGGGGAGGAGGAAGTCCATTCTGGCTTCTCAGACTGGGTAGTGACAGCTTTAGCTAGAAGAGAGGGATCACCCTCCCCATCCGGGCTGGGACTTGAGTTTGGCAGAGCAGTGAAGAGTAAGGCAACACCTATCCTGAGGGCTTTATCAAAATTCCACTCCAGTCAATGCTGAATCTGCCTGAGCCAAGAAGGGAAAAGCTCAGGCCATGCTCCCCCAAGTTCAGATTCTGTAAATCCAGGTTGTGTTTGCAGGTATGAGAGACGAGGAGTAGTCTGGGATCAGACATTTAAATTTTTAAACAAGCCCTCAAATGATTCTGCTGCAAGTGGGTGGGAGGTAGGGGGATGTTTCTTAAACTATAGTTGGAGAAACACTGCCTAAGGGGAACTGCATCTAATCCTCTTCTACAGATTTGTCTCCTAGTAAAAAGTCTCACCTAAATCCTTTCTGCTGCTGCTGTAATCACCACGCACTTGCCTGCCTCTTTTGGTCAGAAATAAAATGTTTGATAAACTTTTAAAAATTTCTGCTGCTGGGTACAGGCCAGTAAAAGCAAGGCAACCCAGGGAGTTAAGTGAACTTTTGAGCTTGTCATTATTTCTAATTTATTCTTTGCTCCCCTGGATGATGCCTCCCACTGTAAATTCTGAATTCAGAGGAACTTTTGGGTCACCCATGCAGGGGAAGAAAGCTAGTTGTTCCCAGGAGATAGGAGTGCTATTCTTTTGTTTATTTATTCAAAATATATTTATACCAAGTTGGCACGTATGTGGAGCAACTGGAACTCTCATACACTGCTGGTGGGAATCTTAAATGGTACAATCACTTTGGGAAAACAGTTTGGCAGTTTCTTATAAAATTAAAACATAGGCATACCATGTGGTCCAGTAATTCCACTCCTAAGTGTTAATCCAAGAGGAATAAAAACATGTCCTCCCAAAAGGCTTGTACAGAATGTTCACAGTAGTTTTATCTGTATTAGTTAAAAACAGGAATCAATTCTATCAACACAAATTGTGGTATATCCATATGCTGGAAAGCTACTAGACAATAAAATGGAATATTTTATTGATATGATCAATAGCATAGGTGAACTTCAAAAACATTATGCTGGGACTTCCCTGGTGGCCCAGTGGTTAATAATCCACCTGCCAACACAGGGGACACAGGTTTGAGACCTGGTCTGGGAAGATCCCACATGCCGCAGAGCAACTAAGCCTGTGTACCACAACTGCTGAGCCTGCGCTCTAGAGTCTGTGAGCCACAACTACTGAGCCCGTGTGCTGCAACTACTGAAGCCTGGGCTTCTAGAGCCCGTGCTCCGCAAAAAGAGAAGCCACCGCAGTGAGAAGCCCCTGTATCGCAACGAAGAGTAGCTCCCGCTCACCACAACTAGAGAAAGCATGCGCTCAGCAACGAAGCCAAAAATAAATTAAAAACAAACAAACAGAAAAAAACAGTTCAAAACATTATGCTGAGTGAAAGAAGCCGGACACAGAAGTGGACATACTGTATGATTCCACTTATATGAAATTCCACTCTGCAGTATGTAAAGCATAATATGGGCTGCCAGGAGTTGGGTGAGGGTGTGAATTGAGAAAAGAATGATTGAAACTCTCTGTATCTTGATTGTAGTCATGATTACAGATGTCAGAATTGTACTGTGCACTTAAAAGAGCTGCCTTGTTTGTAAATTATGCTTCAATAAAATAAAAAAATAGGGTAAAAAATACGTTATGCTATAGATCACTCAACTAATAAGGCATACAAAGCATTCAGCAAGTATAAAAATCTGACTATGATTCATCAGTACATTGTGTGCAGGTCAGGAGCAGAGGGAGAAATATGGATTTTTTTTTTTTCTTTCTGATTACAAAAATAACCCACTTGTAAGAAGTAATTCTAAGTCCTTATAAACCCAACATTTCAGAGGCCACCACTGGAAATGGATTATTCCTCCAGTTTATTTCTAAGCCTATTCTAACGTATATTATTAGAGAATCCTATTAAACATATTTCGCTTCTCAACTTTCTTCTTCATAAAACAATGTATTTCCCATATCTTTTCATACTTCTTTTTACTTTTTGTATAGTTCCATTGAAGTATAATTTAACTGGTCTCCTTTTGAGGGACCATTTGTTGCTATTTTCATTCTTTTCTTTTTTTTTTTTTTTTTTTTTTTTTTTTGCTCAGCACAGCATGCAGGATTTTATTTCCCCAACCAAGGATCGAACCCATGCCCCCTACCATGAAGGCACAAAGCCTTAACCACTGGACCTCCAGGGAAGCCCATCCTTTTTTCATTCCTGAAAACAGTTATAACCATCCTTGTAAATACACAGCATGAAGATTCCTATATGTACGTTGGTTTCCTAGAAGTTTGTTGGTCGAGTTGCTTGGTTAAAAAGAGTAACAGTTTTGGGCTTCCCTGGTGGCGCGGTGGTTGAGAGTACGCCTGCCGATACAGGGGACACGGGTTCGTGCCCCGGTCCGCGAAGATCCCGGAAGATCCCACATTGTGCGGAGCGGCTGGGCCCGTGAGTCATGGCCGCTGAGCCTGCGCGTCCAGAGCCTGTGCTCCTCTAACGGGAGAGGCCACAACAGTGAGAGGCCCGCGTACAGCAAAATAAATAAATAAATAAATAAAAAATAACAGTTTCAAGGAGGGGAAAAATGATTCCTTTTCTGTTGCTGTGGCTGCAGGACCTCTGTGGGGCGGTGCTGGGGAGGAAAGGAGATACATGTTCTCAGAATGCTTTCTTTATCAGACAAGGTTATTAATTACAAGGCAAAAACCCAACTCTGGCTGATTAGTGAAAATGGATTTTTGTTGAAAGGGTTCTATTTAGTTCACAGAATTGGGGGAAACTTTTGTTATAAACTGAATAACATTTTGTGGATCAGTTTGAGACTGGAACCACCACTGTAACACTGCTGCTATGGGGAAATCTGTTTCAAAGTTCAGAAACCTGTTTACAAATAACCTGAATTCACCGCAGTCGGAGACCACACCTAATTAATTGCTGTGACCCAAAAAGACTCTGTGGACTCTCACCGTGGCGGTTGGGTGGTCTTACACCTTAACTGTTCTGTTTCACCCCCAGCTGGGTGTACTTATTCAATTCTGATGCTAACCATCTGGAGTTAGCACCTGACTCCAAAGGTGTATGGGCTCAGTCCCTGAGATATGGCGATATAACAAGAAATAAATGTTTGGACTTGTCCTAGTTCCTGGCCTAAGAGCTTCTAAAACCCTTGGAAAATTCCCTGAGCATTAGTGGTGAGAAGAGTTTTTTGTTACTCATTATAAGCTCCTTTCAACCATGCTTGAGTTTATACTAATAAAGGTGACTCTTGGTGGATTCCTAGATAGCTTGAGGGTGAGGGCTGGTTACCAGATGAATCAGCCATATGATTAGAGCGTTGGAAGTTTTAGTCTTACCTTACGCCCACCTCCCAAAGGGAGAGATTGAGTTAACCACAAATGGCCACAATGATTTAATCAACCATGCTTGTGTAATGGAACCTCCATAAAACCCCCTGAACTATGGCTTTAAGAGAGCTTACATGTGTCAGGAGGGTGCTGCACTTCAAGTCCACTGGGACAGACACTCCTGTGCTTGGGACCCATCCAGACCTTGCCCTATATACCTCTTAGTCTGGCTGATCAACTGTACCCTTTATGATAAACTGATAAACGTAAGTAAAGTGTTTCCCTGAGTGCTGTGTGCCAACATAGCAAATTATCAAATACGAGGAGGGAGTTGTGGAAACCTTCAATTTATAGCCGGTTGATCAGAAGCATGGTGACAAACTGGGCTTGTGACTGGCATCTGAAGTGGAGGAAGGGGGAGCAGTGTTGTAGGACTGAGCCTTTAACTTGTGGGATCTGTTGCTAACTCCTCAGGTAGTTAGTGTGAGAACTGAATTAAATTGTAGGATACTCAGCTGAAGACATTTGTTGTCAGATGTTAATTGCTGTGAGTGAAAAACATCTTACTAGTTCTCAACAAGATGGCCCTCATGTCAACTGCTAGCCACATTTTGGGGTCCCCAGACCAACCATACTTCTGACCAACTGGCTACAAATTCAGGGTTTCCCATGACTCCCTTAGGTTTGGTAATTCACTAGAAGGACCCACAGAACTTGGGAAAGCACTAAACTTACAATTACAGCTTTATTATAAAGCACTAAACTTACAATTACAGCTCTATCAGAAAGCATAGAGATCAGGAACAGCCAAATGATGAGACACATAGGATGTAGACTTTAGGGGCAACACAGAGCTTTGGTGCCTTCTCCCTGTGGAGTGAGGGTGAGTCACACTCTGGGCACACAATAGGTTCACCAACCAGGAAGCTCCTGCCAGCCTAAGTGCCCACAGTTTTTACTGAGGTTTCGTCACCAAAGGCACAATAAATGAAATCACTGGTCACGTGACTGAACTCAGTCTCCAGACCTCTCCCCTCCCTGGAGGTGGAAAAGTACAATCCTCTAATCACGTGATTGGTCTTTCTGGTGCCCAGCCCACTATTCTGAAGCTATCTAGGGGCTCAATTTGAGTCACCTTATTAGCATAACATAGACGCTTCTGTTGCTCAGGAAATTCCAAGGTTTTTCTGTGCCAGGAACCAGGTACAAAAATCAGAGACATTATATTCTTTATTATACCACAGCACTATCACACTCATTGTCATTACCATTGTGCCTGTCTCCCTGGTAAGCTTCTGGGAAGGCAGAGAGCTTGACCTTTGTTTGCCACATATGGTGCCCTCTTTAAATTTGCTGAGCAAATCAATGAGGCTGGTGCTGATGTAGTTCTGGACTTCAGGTATTTGTTATGCTGTATTCAAAAACAGCACCTTGTAGCCAAAATGTCTATCCACAGGGAACTAGTTGAATAAATCACGGCACATCATACAATGGAATCACTACTGAAGAAGTACGAAGATGCTCTAGATAGATGTGCTAATAATGAATAGATTTCTAAGGCAGAATGTGTAGTACTACGAAAAAAAAGTCAAGGTGCAGAACAATATAGAATGGTATGTTCTCTTTCACATACAATGAAAAGTGTTTAAATCCTAACTGTACAGCCTAGTGACCATTTACTAATTAATACATCCGTGTTTACCACTTTGCAGATCAAATTATAGAACATTTCCAGGACTTGGAATTCTTTCTCATATTTCCTTGCAGACCATACTCTCCAAATGGGAACCATTATTCTAACTTCTCTCACCTTAGATTAACTTTGCCTGATTTTGAACTTTATATCTTTGGAATCAGAGAATATAGTGTCTATTTAAACTAAGCATTCTATCCTGTTATAAATAAATAATGCTTTGTGACCTGCTTCTCCTGCTTACCACTATGTCATGAATGTCTTGCATTTATAATCTGCAAAAAGATGATGACTTTAAATTGTTGCATTGTAAATAATATGTTCTCTGCTATATTTAACTATCCTTTTTTTTTTTTTTTAATTCATGAGGGAAGAGTTCAGAGAATCCATACAGGTAGCAAGTGGAGAAACTAGAACCCAGGCCTGCGTGTCAGGCACTCACTTTTCCACTGCAAAAAGCAAAGTGCTCAAATATGGGCAGAGTCTTGCAGATGTCTCGCACGAGGGCATTATAATAGCAACAAGAATGACTAATAAGTATTAATGGCTCATGACAAGAGAACAAATGCCATTAATTATCTTAATATATAAGGCATGTTAGTAATGTACATGCAGTAATGTACAGAATTATTCATGCAAATATGATTAGCCTATGTCAGGAGCAGTTGCTGGGCGCAGACCTGGGCTCACAGCTCCGGTCTCTGCCCCTCCTTCCAGATGTGCATGGGTTGGGACTTCCAGGGACACGCCCCCGTGGAGCTCTGAGGAGCCAATCGGAGCGTGGAAGGCGGGGCTCTGAGAGCGACAACGGTGCTATCCAATGGACAGAGAGTCTGGGTCGCCCCTGGCCAATGGGCGTGCTCCTCCAAGACGGTCGGAAGTGGTGAGGCGGCTCCGGGGGCCGTTGTTCAGCGCGGGGGCCGACTGAAGAGGCTCAGTGTCTTGGCTGGCTGGTCGGTTCGGCGTCCTTGCTCTCGTCCCAGGTGAGAGAAGCGGTGGTCAGCGCTTGGGGAGCCTCCTGCGGCCTCCAGTTCTGGAGGAGGCCGGCGTCCCGAGGGCGGGGTGTGTGGGCGAGGGTCTTCTGGGCCCGGGGGTCGCGGGGGTTTCTCGTAAGGAGAAAGATGCCCGCGCCGCGGCGTCTCCCCTGGCCAGTATGGGAGGCCGTACTTTCTTCTCTGGAAACCGTAGCCTCGACAGACCCTGGCGGCACCGCCCCTTCCAGGCCTTGGCCGCGGGGGCTGGGAGGCGGCCGTCGTTCCGAGCGCCGCAGTGGGCACCGCTCCCCGGGCGGGGCTGGGCCCGAGTCCCGAGCTGCCAGCCTCAGGGGTCGCGGATGGCTTCGTGCGGACTTTAGGCCGACGGGCCCGTGTTCGAGTCACACCACTCGGAACAACTGTGCGACGGCTGTCTCCCTGGACTTGCTCTTTCGCGGTCTCTGAAATGGGGATGATGGCTTTCACCTCGTAGGGTTGTGGTCTGGATTGAAAGATTGTCCATGTAAAGCGTTTAGCAATCAGTGAACACACAGTAAATGGCAACTGTTATTTGTGAAGCTGGTGCCCTCTCCACTCCCCATCTCGGACGCCCCCTGGGAGGGGGCAGTTGGAAATCGCCTCCTCCTGGGTGTGGACCCTGCGGTGCTGTCTCCACCCCCTTGGGCACAGGAAGTCCCGGGGTGCTGGCTGACCCCTAAGAGGGGCGCCTTCTCAGGTTTGAAGGAAACTTATTCTACCAAAGCGCTTCCATGCATTCGCTCATTTACTCCTCCCAGTGACTCTTTAAAATATTGTCAGTTGTCTGCGTGAGGAATCTGAGGCTCAGGGAGGTTAAATCACACATCTGCTGAGTGGCAGAACCAGAATTGGCCCTCAGAGGGGCCGACTCCGAGCCCTGCGCGTCACCCCAACTCCCTTGCTGCTAGAAAACCGGGCACTTCCCTCGTCCGAGGCTCTTACCTTGCCTTAGTGGGCTGGAATAACCTAAAGTAAATACAGGTATTAAAGTTGCAAGGGCTTTGCTTTCTGTATTGACATCTTGTTGAGAAAGAAGGAAAAACTTTCAGTGGTGAAACCTGGCAGACGTGATCTCAACTAAATGATAAAAATCAGCATCATCCGTAATAATAAGACTGTTAACATCATGTGCTTTCTGATATAATGCACTGAGATGAGCACAACATCACTTCTATGGTATTTCTGTCCAAAATGTATTAATCATGAGAAAACATCAAATGAACCCAAACTGAAGTATATTCCACAGAATAACTAGCCAGCTCATTTAACAAGGTTATGCAAGATGAAAGACTGAAGGAATTCCGTGGTGGTCCAATGGTTAGGGCTCCGTGCTTCCACTACAGGGGGCACAGGTTCGATCCCTGGTCAGGGAACTAAGATCCTGCATGCCTCGAGACCAAAAAACGAAAAAAAAAAAAGAAAGAAAGACTGAAGAAATCTCCCAGATCAAAGAAGATTAAGGAGAAATAACAGCTAAATGCAATATGTGACTCTGGATTGCATCCTGAACCAGAGAAAGGGCATTAATGGCATGATTTCTGAAATTAACTAATTGTAGATTATTTATTAGTATTGTATTAGTGTTAGTTTCCTGCACTTGGTCATTTTACTATGGTTATTTATGATGTACTGGGTGAGAGGTATGTGGGAAGTCTTTGTGCTGTTTTTGCAAGTCAAATTATCTTAAAATGAAAATTAAAAAATCAAAAGGTAAAACCCTAGTGTGTTGGGATTAAATGAAATGCACTGGTTTTGGTGACATTTTCTGTGCACTGTTTTTTTTTGTTTTGTTTTTGTGTTTTGCATGTCATTCTTAAAGCAGAAATGAAATTGAAAGATCATACTTCTTCCTTTGTTGTTTTCAGGAACAGCTAAAGATGGCTGAATTTCTGGATGGCCAGGACACTCGACTGTGTGACAACTGGTAAGGAATCTAAGAAATGTTCTTGGAATGAGGACAGTTCTTTAAAGAGTTGGTTTATTTATTGGCAGGTTAAAATTGGAGCCATATAATACGTTGTGCAAACATGTGGGACTAAAGCTTTTTTAACAATTTTGGATAAAATTGCCTGTTCTAGAAATTCAACAACATGGTTGGTTTAGGTAGCATAGAGTAGTGCCTAGACTGATGGGATGAAGCTGGGATTCAGCGCTCTGGTTTCTACCATTAATTAGTTAATGACTTTTGGCAAGTCAGTTGACTGCTTTGAAACCTCACTTTTCTGACCTATAGGTAAGGGAATTTATTTTTTGTCTTCCTGGAAAAATATTGTACTTTTAAACTTTTTGCTTTTTTTTTTTTTTTTAATTAATTTATTTGGCTACACTGGGTCTTAGTTGTGGCATGCAGGGTCTTTAGTTGCGGCACGTGGGATCCAGTTCCCTGACCAGGGATTGAACTCAGGCCTGCCCCCCCTGCATTGGGAGTGCGGAGTCTTAGACACTGGATCACCAGGAAAGTTCCTGCTTTTTAAAAGATGCTAAAAATATAATGAAATGTTCGGACTAGAGCAGTGTTTTTTTTTGTCTTTTTTTTTTGTGGTACGTGGGCCTCTCACTGTTGTGGCCTCTCCCGTTGTGGAGCACAGGCTCTGGATGCACAGGCTCAGTGGCCATGGCTCACGGGCCCAGCCGCTCCACGGCATGTGGGATCTTCCCGGACCGGGGCACAAACCCGTGTCCCCTGCATCGGCAGGCGGACTCTCAACCACTGCGCCACCAGGGAAGCCCTAGAGCAGTGTTTTTTAAAGTACGTTGCGAGGATTTCCCTGAATGGCTACAGTGGCTGTCTTGAGGTGGATTGGGAGCAAGGTTTAGTGTGAACTTGACTCTACATGTACAACCAGAGCAGCTCAACTGTTTTTTGGTTTTTTTTAATATATATATAAATTTATTTATTTATTCTTGGCTGTGTTGGGTCTTCGTTGCTGCGCACTGGCTTTCTCTAGTTGTGGTGAGTGGGTGCTACTCTTTGTTGCGGTGCGTGGGCTTCTCATTGCAGTGGCTTCTCTTGTTGCGGAGCACGGACTCTAGGTGCCGCAGGCTTCAGTAGTTGTGGCACGTGGGCTTAGTAGTTGTGTCTCACGGGCTCCAGAGCGCAGGCTCAGTAATTGTGGTGCATGGGCTTAGTTGCTCCGTGACATATGAGATCTTCCTGGACCAGGGCTCGAACCCGTGTCCCTTGGATTGGCGGGCGGATTCTTAACCACTGTGCCACCAGGGAAGCCCCAGCTCAACTGTTTTTATAAAGGATTTTGCTGAAGGAATGTTCCACTGCTTTAAAAAAAAAAAGAAAGTGTAGTCAAAGTCTTCCAGCAGTTCAGTTTAATCATTATCATTTCATGATTCCAAAACTGTTAGTGGAAAGATTGGATGCAGACTTGAATGTCAAACTTTCTTATTTTGTTGTTTTTAACCGACAAGAGTGACAAGAAAGAGCAACTCTTTCTTGCTGAAACGAAACTTATGAGTTCAGCTGGTAATCAGCCGATTCCTGGTTGGGATTTCTCAAGAACCTGGTATTTCAATGATATACAAGTTCCCTTACTGAAAGCAAAAGAAAAAAGCAAAGCAGAACTATCTGTGCTATGTTTAACTTACCAAACTGTGTTAGAAGGTGAGAGATGTTTTTTTTTTTTTAAAGTCAGTCACAGACCTCATTTTTTAAAATAAATTTATTTTTTAATTAATTAATTAATTTATTTTGGTTGCGTTGGTTCTTTGTTGCTGCAGCGGGCTTTCTCTAGTTGCGGCGAGCAGGGGCTACTCTTTGTTGCAGTGAGCCGTCTTCTCATTGCGGTGGCTTCTCTTGTTGCGGAGCACGGGCTCTAGGCACACGGGCTTCAGTAGTTGCAACACACAGGCTCAGTAGTTGTGGCACATGGACTTAGTTGTCCTGCTGCATGTGGAATCTTCCTGGACCAGGGCTCGAACCCATGTCCCCTGCATTGGCGGGCAGATTCTTAACCACTGCGCCACCAGGGAAGTCCAGAGATTTTTTTTTTCTGTTTTGAATGGTTATTAATTATTGGTTCAATTTCATTAATAGTTATAGGCCTGTTCAGATTATCTATTTCTTTTTTTAATTAAAAGTTTATTTTATTTTTTGCAATTTTTAAAGTTACTTTCCATTTACAGTTAATACAAAATATTGCCTATATTCCCTGTGCTGTAAAATACATCCTTGAGCCCATCTTACAATACTTTGTACCTCCTGCTCCCTGTCCCCTATATTGTTCCTCCCCACGCCCCACTCATAACCACTAGTTTCCTCAGTGTGTCTGTGAGTCTGCTGCTTTTTTGTTATATACACTAGTTGGTCATATTTTGTTAGATTCCACATATAAATGATATCATACATTTGCAACTATTTTCTCCCATTCAGTAGGTTGTCTTTTTTTTAATCATTTCTTTATTTTTTTTCCCATGTTCAATATTAGTTATCTATTTTATACATATTGGTGTATACATGTCAATCCCAATATCCCAATTCATACCCCCCACCCCCACCCCCACTTTCCCCTCTTGGTGTCCATGCATTTGTTCTCAGAGATGTTGATAAGGAAAATAGTTTGACCCAGATTGTTGAAAGGTTGAGCCAGATAAAAATTTTTCTTTTTTTTACTGCCTTTTTCTTTCTGCTCAGCTTCTTGGCAGCATTAGGATATAATCAGAACAACTGCTGGTCACAATATTCTTTCCCTGCATGGAATTAAGATTTTATTTCTGTGAGGGTGTCTTACCTTATAGGGTATTTTTTTCTCCTGTGCTACTATCACTTTTGCCATTTTAAAACTATTGTAGCTCTGTTTAAGTTTTATGTGTACTGTTCCTGATGCAAAGTGTAATAATCAATGATACAAATATTCACAAGGAAACAATGTGATTTTATAAGAAAACAGACAAATTGGCTTTAACATCAGTTAAGATATTCTTATTTTATTGGTCCACTCCAATTTGAAGGAATCTCAGACCTAGGACAGTATATAAATAACTATGCTAAGGGAGTTTAAAAAAAAAAGCGGGGGGGGGGGGGGTAAGTTAATGGAAAGCTAAAGAAAACAAGGTTATTTAAAGCCAAAG
>NW_006796432.1:1826860-1868220 GCF_000442215.2 Lipotes vexillifer | reverse complement strand
GGGGGGGGGGGGGAGTAAGTTAATGGAAAGCTAATGAAAACAAGGTTATTCAAAGCCAAAGCAATTTATTTAAAGAAAAAAAGCAGATTAGCATGGAAAGCTGACTAAGCCAGCACAAACCTCTCGTCTGAGTAGCCCTGTTTAAATTCCAGGTTTTAAAATTTTGTCTCTAGAGTTATATTCCAGTTGTTCCTTAAGAAAAGTTAAGGTACTCATCAAAATATGAGCTGCGATTAAATCTGCTGGGCCAGTAAAAAGAATAGTTTGTTGTGATTGAAGATGTTTTTTGCATGTTATCTCTTTTCTTACTGTATTGTCCGATTAATGGGAGAGTTTGTGTCTAGGGAACAGAAACTTCAGTGTTAGAAGGCTTTGACTTTTTATTTTTGCATGGCTCGATGTGTTTAGCATTTGGAAGGCTACTGGGGATTTTTCTGAAAGCCTTGGCTTGCCTTTCATTCATTTCTATCTAAAATGAAATTTCATCTCTAACTTGGCTAGTCCTTCCTTGGGGCTTTTAGCAGTTTTATCTAGAATGGAATTGTGTTCTCATTTATCTCACTTAGAATGTCTTGATTTTATCTGTAAGTAGGTAGCAAGTATATTGGTATTTTGTCTGGTTAGTACATTTGGCGGAACTACCTTGGCAGTTAAATTTAAAAAGAAAGCAAAACCATCAGGCAACTGTTTCATGTAACTGTTGCAAATAGCTTTTATCTTTTTCTTTCAAGGTTTCCCAAGAGGTGAAAATGTGTAATAGTAAATGCTCTGTGACCTTACCTAACAGCTGCTTTTGATTCTTGCTTCTTTATGTTATGGTCCTTAATATATTTTAATTCTAAAATTTTAGTGGCATTATGTATGTAGAATGCTCTATGTCAAAATAGCCCTGTAAAATAAAAACTGTAGACATTTATTTTCTTGACTTTAAAAGAAAATTATTGTCAAAATTATGAAAAAAGAATGTAGAATCTCAGCAATGTAAGCAGTAGTTACTGGCTTTAATTTTTTGTGGCATTTGTGCACATAGGATTTGCAATCAGGATACAGCTTTGCTTCTTGCATTTTGTTGGTGTACCATATTTAACTAGCTGTTCCCTTAGAGTTTAGATATTTTTAATGGTTTTCAGTTTTTTACCATTTTATGACACTAATGATAATCTTCATAATCCCAAGAGTGGAATTACTGGGTCTTTAACATGTAATTACAGGGTCTTTAAATACTCTTTAAGCATATAATTTTATGGTCCTAGAGATGCATTTGTAGACAATTTATTTTTAAAATTTTTTAATTAGTATTTTTAAGTTAATTGATTATTTATTTTCAGCTGTGTTGGGTCTTTGATGTTGCATGCGAGCTTTCTCTAGTTGCCGGGAGTGGGGGCTACTCTTCGTTGCAGTGTGCGGGTGGCTTCAGTAGTTGTGGCTCACGGGCTTAGTTGCTCCACGGCATGTGGGATCTTCCCGGACCAGGGCTTGAACCCATGTCCCCTGCAATGGCAGGTGGATTCTTAACCACTGTGCCACCAGGGAAGTCCTATAGACTGTTGAAAAGTAGTGGTTTTATACTACCACTAGCAATATTTTAGAGTACTAGTTTCATAACATCTTTAATAGGGGGACTGATTTTAATATTTATTAGTTTAATAGAGTTAGATGATAACTTCCACTGTATATTTTAATATTCCACAGTTTTGAAAAACTTAGGCTGGGTTAATTTAAAACCAGTGGTTTCCTTAGAAAGCTGGGAATTTTGGAGAAATAGGGGAAGTTAAATGTATTGAAACGTTCGTCATTTCCCTCTTTATCCATTTGAGTTTCCTTCCTGTCTCTCACACTTGATTGTTATTCTGTATCACCTTCCAGTCTTGGTATGAGAGCTGCCTTGATAGTTCTACCTTTGGATAAAAATGAATTTGCATTTTTTGGTGTCTTGGTCTTTGAGATTGGGAGTATGACTGTCGCTGGAGGCACATCATTCATCCTACTTTGAAATGTTTCTTAGCCTATGAAGATAAAAACTATAAAAGAAATAAGCTATCTACAACTTAACGTGGGAGAAGGTTTCTATAGTATTCAGCTTCAGAGGCAAAATGGGTTATTAGAGATTTGTTGTGTAACTATCTGTATTTATCCTGTTCAGTATTTTATTTTCTGAAAATTTATTCTAGGTGACATACTTACAGGCACATTCTTTTAATGCATCCTTTAGTTAGACTGTGAAATTGGAGCTTTCTAATAGTCATAACCAAATGAGTGAAAGGAAGGCCTTTGAATATTATGTGCCTCTAGTTTGAGTGTATATGTACTCTGGGAGAGGGGTTCAGGGTTTCATTTTTGTACATTTCTGCAGTGAAGTTTATACCAACCCAGCCACAGAGCTTGGTCCCAATTAGCGTCCAGCCTGCTTTGAAAGACACGTTGGACATAAAGGAGGCAAGTTCCTCTTCCCCCACTGACGATCCCAAAGCTGGCATCTGCTCCTTTTGGTTTGAATTTTAGTGGAATAAAATCTACTGAGATTAAAGCTACCTGAGACTGAGAGTGAAAATAAATGGTAGGCTGTTTTTTAAATAATCCTGGAGTGGATCATTGTGCTTTGGGGCATGGATGGTTTTGGAAAAGCCTAGCTCAGCTAGCTCTTCCTGGCATCTGACTTCATGCTGTTAGTTGTGATAAGCTCTGACATCTAGAAAGTGAGGCTGAGCTTTTAGAGATAGTGCATAGCACTGATAACTCAGAGTGTTGCACAGAGACTCAAAACCTTCAGGAGTTAATTCTTGAAAAGCAGGGGTAGTAACAGTCGTTAAGAGCTTATACACTAGATACTCACTAAAGAGAAGTAATGGAGACTAAAGACTGGACAGGACAGATTTCTGTGTGATACCTCTGGGCATAGATGTCAGTAATTCTTGCCTTTTTCTTTGATCTATTTCTATAGCAAAAAAGAAATTCCTGTGTTTAACTTTACCATCCATGAGATCCACTGTCAAAGGAACATTTGTATGTGTCCTATCTGCAAGGAACCATTTCCCAAATCTGACATGGAGACTCACATGGCTACAGAACACTGTCAGGTGAACCACCAAGTACTTAGATGTTAATAAATGGATTATACTTGCTATTGTGTAATAGCAAGTGAGCATGTTGTCACAAATAACTTACTGATTCTTGCTTCTTACCCTAGGTGACCTGCAAATGTAACAAGAAGTTGGAGAAGAGGCAGTTAAAGAAGCATGAGGTTAGTTGCCCTGCACTATGAAGGCAGTGAATTACCATGGGGCCAATTCTATTGAGATTACAGAGCCACATGCAGAGCAGAAAGCCAGTGTTGTTGAGTCTTTGTTCTCCACCAGCTCCATGCACACTGCCTCTCAAAGCCTATTTGAGACTTTGTTTGCTGCCAGATTTGACTGCATGGCTGCTGTGCTTTATGCTCAAGCCTCAGAGCCTTTTTCCCTTTGGAACCGAGTCATTTCTCCTCGGGTTTATTGGCAGGCTCACTTGAGTGCTAAACCAAGCCTGGGATTGCCAGTGTGGTACGACCTCTAGCACACAGCCTGCCTTACATCTTATAATTTCATTTTGACTTCTTGATCACTTGGATGACATGCTGTTTATACCCAAAGAAATTCTCAGAGAGCATTTGATGAGAGAATATCATTTGGTCCCTAGTTGAGATAAAATTGGCTGTAGTTGAATGAGTATGTGTGTGTGTATATATATACATGTATATACATATATATATTTTTTTTTTTTGAATGAGCCTATTCACCAGTTAAAAATCCCAGCAACTGTTTAGTTGGTGGTCATGCAAGAGTGTGCGTATGTATGTAAACATTCATCAAGGTATGCACTTATGATTTGTGCATTTCATTCTATGTATCTAAAAAAACTATTAACTTATTAATTTATAATTTTAAAAGGTGATTCATATTCAATGTAGAAAACTTGGAAAATATAAAAAGAAAGAAAGAACTACTCATGACCCCACAACTCAGAGATAAACATCTCATAAATAATTTAGCACTCTTACTGTCATTATTTTTTCTAAGCATTTGACTTACGTTTTACTAGGCCTCACCAGCGAAAGGGGGGTTATGATTAAGGTCATATTAACAATAATAATAAGTATTTCTTTGGCTCTTAACATCTACTTGCTGCATAAAACAACTCCAATCAATTGTCCCCCTCTTCTCCTTTTTCTCCCAGCTGTTTCTGGGAGTCATATGGTGATAACACCAATCATTATAAAGGTACAAGTACAAAGTATTTCCTAACATTCCTGCAAGTCAGGCTATGACAGTTGTAGACCACAGATTAAAGAGTTAAAAAAAATTCTTTAAAAAAAAATGTTGACACTTTATTTGCTGTTCTTGTGAGTTACTAACAATTTTTAGGGTTGTTAACAAAGTACTTTTATATTATGTGGTGTGTGCCAGCAATTATTTGCTCTTGCTTTTGAGTAACTTAAATCAGTGGCATTTATCTGATAAAAAACTTTTCTTTAAAAAAACATCTTTCTGAATTGATATTATAGCTACATGGTATATAATTTTAAAGCCACAAAAGCGTATATATAAAAATTATCTCTCTTCCACCCCTATTCCTAAGCACTCTTTGTCAGTTTCTTATGTTTTCTGTAAGAGATATTCCATGCATATACAAACAATGTGAAAAATGTTTGAAGTATCATTTAGAATAAAACTTGGGTTTAATTTGTATGAAAAGAAATTTTGCTCTTTGACACAGTGGTTATAAAGTGTCTAAACTTTAGAAGTGATGTTATATGAAAGTTCTGAGTTTAAGTTCCCAAGTTTTCGAATGTCCATATCATAGTAACATATTCTTTCATATCTTTTTAAAGAAATATTAATTATTTAGTGCTTTAGTGGCAATTTCAAATTAAGTATAAAAGTTTTGTCCTTCATCTGCTTAATACATTCACATTCTTGGGGTCATCTTCATTGGTGATTCTTGACTTATTTGGTCAATTTAAAGCCAGTGCTGGACTTCCCTGGTGGCGCAGTGGTTAAGAATTCGCCTGTCAATGCAGGGGACATGGGTTTGGGCCCTGTTCCAGGAAGATCCCACATGCCGTGGAGCAACTAAGCCTGTGCGCCACAGCTACTGAGCCTGCGCTCTAGAGCCCGTGAGCCACAACTACTGAGCCCACGTGCTGTAACTACTGAAGCCTGAGTGCCTAGAGCCCGTGCTCCGCAACAAGGGAAGCCACCACAATGAGAGGCCCGCGCATTGCAACAGGGAGTGGCCCCCGGTCGCCACAGCTAGAGAAAGCCCACACACAGCAACAAAATCCCAACGCAGCCAAAAATAAAATAAATTAATTAAAAAAAAAAAGCCAGTGCTGTATACAAATGTGCAGATTTGAAAAATCAGTGTCTTTCTAAAGGACAAACCCTTTTCTTCATTGCCAGGTACTTAAATCGGAGTAGTAAGGGGAAATTGGTCTGGGGGAGCTTTGACAAGCATATATGAATTGCTGTGCTTTTGCTATTTGCTCCTTGGCTTCTCTGGCTGATTTTGGGTTACTTTGTAATGTGTGCACAAAATGATGGTAGGGTGGCTGAGTGAGTAGATTCCTTATAAGACTTTCTTTTCCTTTGTAGAACTTGGTGGCAGGACAAAGAGGGAAGGGGTGACTCTTAAATACATAGAAAACCATGGCAGGCAAAGCTAGGGTTGGAAGAGAATATTTTTGTAAATACTTTTTACTTTCCTTGCCCTGTACTTTATAAAACATGGCCTCTCTTAGATTCACATATTAACTGCCTCATTACTCTGTTTTGCAGGAGACTGAGTGTCCTCTACGACTTGCCCTTTGCCAGCACTGTGATTTGGAACTTTCTGTTCTCAAACTGAAAGACCATGAAGATTACTGTGGTGCCCGGACAGAGTTATGTGGCAACTGTGGGCGCAATGTCCTGGTGAAAGATCTGAAGACTCACCCTGAAGTTTGTGGGAGAGATGTGGAGGAAAAGAGAGATGAGGTTGCCATGCCGCCTAATGCATATGATGATTCTTGGGGTCAAGATGGTATCTGGATTGCATCCCAACTCAGACAAATTGAGGCTCTGGACCCACCCATGAGGCTCCCTCGAAGGCCCCTGAGAGCCTTTGAATCAGAACTTTTCCAAAGTAGAACCACCAACCAAAGGAGCATGACAGCCCAGTTTCCAATTCAGAATAATCTATGTGAGTTGTGTTTGGGATTAGAAAACTGGAATGGTATCAGATCTTAGGGCTGGTGGGAACAGGGCTTTGGAGCCAAATAGATCTTAATTATAGAAACCTGATTGTAGCTGGGTAACATAAGGAAGAATACTTAACTATCCTATAGATTGGAATAACAGAACCTCTTTGCTATTGGATTTTTGTTGGATGACAGTTAGGGTTGATGGATGACAATGCTGTTAATAGCTGACACTTACTGAGTATACCCTGTGTGCTTAAAGGCATTTACAAAGTGCTTTAGATGTATTAACTCATTTAGTTCTCACAACAGTTTTATGAGGGTGGGTCAGTGGTAGAGCTGGGATTTGAATTCAGGCAATCTGACCCCATGCTTTAAGCCATCCTGCTATAATGCAGAAAATACATATAAAATGCCTAGCACAGTGCCTATCTCATAGTTATAGCTCATTAATATTGTTTATTAATAAAAGAATAATGAAGCTTTTATCATGGCAGACTTAACATTTGGAGTCCCATGAGCACTGAAGGGCTGGGCCTCTTTTGTTCCTGCACAGATTCCTATAAACCTTGAATATTTGCTAGGCATGGACTTGAACTAAGGGATGGCACCATCTTTAACGTTTCTTGAATACTGGCTTTTTTTTTCTTCCCCAGTGGAAGAACAAGAAAGGCAGGAAAGGAATAGAAGCCGACAGACCCTCAAAGAGGGTGGTGAAGACAGTGCAAACTTGGATTTCATGTTGGCCCTAAGTCTGCAAAATGAAGGCCGGGCCCCCAGCTTGGCAGAGCAGGACTTCTGGAGGGTCATATGTGAGGCAGACCAGTCCCATGAAGGTCCCGGTGCTCTGAATGACATAAGGGGTATGTTTGTTTACTCTACACTAGCCTCTGTCTCTACAGTTTTTTAAAGTCTTACACTAAACAATTTATATAAAATTGAAAGTTTTTCATGAGATAGAATTTTTTTTAAATTTTGTTCATTTGCTTTTCCCAACTCTTATTTATTTATTCATTCATTAATTTAGTCATTTACTTATTTATTCATTCATTCTTGCATGCATGCTGCACCAGGTGTTAGTTGTGGCACGTGGGATCTTTAGTTGCGGCATGTGGGATCTAGTTCCCTGACCAGGGATAGAACCCAGGCCCCTGCATTGAGAGCGCAGAGTCTTAACCACTGGACCACCAGGGAAGTCCCTGTCATATCTTTAAACATGTTAAAAATACTTGTTTTCTATTGTGTCTGAAAATATACCTAAAGCCTATTTTTTGCTATTTGCTATTTCTACTGACTCTCAACGGTGGCTTGCTGCTTCCCTCTGCGTGTGTGCGTGTGTGCGTGCGTGTGTGCGTGTGTGCGTGCGTGTGTTTTAACGTTAAGTTTTCTGGTGTGTTCCTCTGAGGGTATTTATATATGTTTCTAGCAGGCTCCTGGGGATACTACTGACTGGAATAATTTTAAATTGAAGTTTTGGCCTGGGCTTCTTAAAACCATAAATGTGAATTTTGTAAAAACATAAATGTAGATTCTCTACTCAAACCCACTTAAAGGCCCAACCCTGGTTACTGTTCCTTAGTAGAGATTTTTCTCTCTTCTATGTAGAGCCAAAACTTAGTTAGGCAAGTTTCCTTACCTCCTCGCATCGTTCACCCTCCCTTGTTCAACAGTCTGACTGAGGCTGTTGTGTTTTGGGATGCCTGGGATTAAAATTACTCTTATTTATTGGGGTTGGCCAAAAAGTTCTTTTGGGTTTTTGTAACATCTTATGGAAAAACCTGAACGACCTTTTTGGCCAACCCAATATTTTCTCATTTAAGTTACTTTTATTCAGCATCTTTTGTTTATATTTTGTACTGGGAGGGTTTTTCTTCTCAGGATATTTGTCTTCCAGTAATATCCAAGCCTCAGTTTCTTCATCTGTAAAATGAGGGTCATGTGGATCTACTTCATAACATTTTTCCTGAGGATTGAAATAATGCACAGGAGGTTTTTAGATTACTGACTAGGGTTATGACACATTTAAATTTCTTCCTTAATTGGAGTAGTGGGTAAACTACTACTTTACTGCTTCTCAGGAAATGGTGACAAGTAAATCTCTTTCTGTAGTGCAGGTTTTTTGCTTAGGGTTTGTCTCTTAAATAGTTGCCCTTCAAGGATTTTCAGCCCCACAAATTGCTATGTCTAAGAAATTGCAAAGGAAATCAGACTTTCCTATCAAACCCCCCAGGGGGGATAAAAGGTAGAATCAGGTTTGTTTTTGTTCGAGTCTGACTGTGTGGCCTGATACCTAGGTGCAGCTGATGAGACCATGTTGCCTTGTGAATTTTGTGAGGAGCTCTACCCAGAGGAACTGCTGATTGACCATCAGGTGTGTTGTGAATTACCTGAGGGCTTTAAGCTTTAGGGAGGAATGTGTGCAGGCCCTATTGGTGTTGCAGGCCACACGAGATCTTGAGCAAACTATTTTAATACAACTCCTGTGATAGGAGTAGCAACTGTGTTTTTAACCCTGGGGTGACTGACATGTGGGCATGAGAACTCAGCCTCATTCCCTCTTGGGCAAAGTAACATTTACACCAGCAGGCCCAGTTGCTGACTCCGTTCTGTGGTGATAGTGTACATCTCTACTGACCATCTTGTAATCTGGTCTCATCTCATGGTACATTTGATTTATTGGAGCCATACTGAAGTCCTTGCGGTTCCCGGGAGGGTCAGGGATCTGTTTTGCACTTTACTTTTCTGCCAGCTACCCCACTTCCTTAATACACCCCTCACTCATAGACTCAATTCAGACATGAATTTCAGGAAACCATCCTGTGGAACGCTCTGAAGGCTAGGCCAGAGGTCCCACCTGCATGCTCCCCGCAAGTCCTGTGCCCACAGCTCTCTTAGCCTGTTACCCTCACCCTGTGGTGTCATCTTGCTGATCCCCTGTTGGTCTGCACCACTCGGCTGAGTTCCTTGAGAACAGGTTCTGGGTTTTCTTAGTTTCTGGAATCTCTTAATGCCTGGTATATGAAAGGTGTCAGGTATTTTGAATGATTGAAGGTTCTTGTGCTATTTAGGAATGATTAGAGAGTAGCCTTTGTGTTTGAAGAGTGGCTCCACTGATGGAGGGAGCCACTTTTCCCCTCAACACTTACTGTCTGATTTGGGTTGGCCTAGTCTGGCACTTCCATAGCTGTTAAGTAGTCCCTGTGCTCTGGGTGGAACATGCATTCCCCCCTTAAGTGGAACAATACAGCATCTGAATGCATCTAGTATTTGGTTTGGGAGTAGCATGAGAAAATCCATTAATAGGGATAACAAAGAATATTTGGGCCTCTCTTACTGTATGACTGGGAAAAATCTTGAATCTTTTCAAATTAATTTAAAAAGAATAATCACATAAACACAGTAAAAAAAATTAAAACAGTACAGAAATGTTTAAAATAAAAGCAAAGTGAGTGTTCCATCTGTGTTCCTCTGACCCTTTTTAGTCCCTCTCCCCAATATTAAACATTATTAAAATTTTGTGACTTCTGGAAAATATTTTCAGAATTTAGTTTGTTCCTTAACCTCTGCTTTTTTTTTTTTTTTAACCTATGTTTTTTGAGACAGACAAGTTGTAACCCTTCATGTGCCTTACCTCCGATCAGTGTGGGCAATGCTTCTCCCAAAGGGGTGGAGGACCCTGATGTCATTTTCCAGAAGTTGATGCAGCAGGCTGCAAGTAACCAGTTAGACTCTTTGATGGGCCTGAGCAGTTCACCTCCTGTGGAGGACAGCATCATCATCCCCTGTGAATTCTGTGGGGTCCAGCTGGAAGAGGAGGTGCTATTCCATCACCAGGTAAGAACACTTGGAGGACCTGTCCACTTCTTCCATCCTGTTGATCCTCTGAGTGAACCTGAGGCTTTTAGAGCCAAGAATGCCTCTTTGGCCTTTAAGTTGTGTGCATACCTGATCTGGCTACCGGCCATGTCCTGTTTTGTGAGCTGTCTGAGGTATAAAGTACCTCAGGCCTTTGGACTTTCTCTGCCTTCTGACAGTGGAAACCATCCCATCACTAGCTGTGGCCCAAGGAGCCAGGATTCCATTTAAGTAGGCATGGAGGACTTACCAGAGGGTTTAGAAAAGCATTTCCCTGAGGTCATCGACAATTACTACTTTTGACTAGGTGGGTTCTTCCTGTTGGGGTGGCACTTGTGTCTTGCATTCCAGGAGACTGGGATCTAATTCTAGCTTTGCCATATGGTTGGCCTAAGATAGGTCCCATTCCCTCACTGGGGACATCTGTAAATGAAGGAGTTTAACTAGGTAATCTGAAGTCCTTTTTCAGCTTTTGCAGTCCAGGATGCCAGCATCTTAGTGGAAGATAACGTTTTCTGCCCCATCTTGTTTGTTGTGGGAGCTAACACTGAAGGTATTTCAGGGGCATTTCTGTAATCAATGCCCTATAGCTAGCTGTTGCTAGAACACCACACATTTCATTTCTGTAATAAAGACTTTTGCCTTTGGATCAAGCAGTAGATAAGTCACTGCTTTTTGTCTCCTTGGGAGACTACAAAATAAGCATTGGTGCAAATACTTTGGTCAAAATGTAGACATGCTTTTCTGAGCTCCTAAGACCAGCCCTTCTTTCATCCCTGCACAAATCAGAGAGTGCTTCTGTCAGTGCTAGTTGGAATGATTGCTCTGTTCCAGGTGTGCTTCCTCTTAGTCCCAGGCCCTTCCTCTCAGTGGTTGTCAAAGTCATCCTGTCCCATCGACATCCCCCCCTCTGCCAGCCTCCCCATAAGGTGTGTTCACCCAACCTGCTGTTCCTTCCTCTCCTCCCACTGCTCCCTCTCCGAGGAATGACTCAGTCCAGAGGTACTAATTCTGGTTTTTCTTGTTAGGACCAGTGTGACCAACGCCCAGCTACAGCAAACAACCACATGTCGGAGGGGATTCCTAGTCAGGATCTCCAGCCTCGACAGACTTCACCAGAGCTACCCAAGAGGCGTGTCAGACACCAGGGTATTAGCCAGGGCTGAGCCAAGGCTGCAGGTCTGCTGCTGCCGTGGGCCTGCTTCCCACTTCTCATCTGCTACTCTAAAATGGGTTTTATCTTCATCCCAAATTAACAAGCACAGTACGAGCTCACTGGGGACTCCCTTGGGGCTAGCTGTGGTCCTGTGTTAGACTCAGGTGTCTCGGGTGTGTAGCTTTATAGGGTAATGGCTTTGGGGACAGCCATGAGCTATGCATATCAGTCAGTGCTTATTCAGCCGCTGGTCCCTGTCAGTACACTTAGTGGATGATTGGAAGATAATTTTCAGCCTTACTGTGGCTGCCCTGGGCCCCTGCTTCTAGTTGAAATATGCTCAACTAGAGTAGGGTAATCAAACTTATTATCAGTATTCTTATTATGTAATAGTCTCACAACTAGGCAAGTAAAATTGCTTTTGAAACCCAGTTGCCATTAGAAGCCCAAAGCCAATTAGAAATGATTCTTCAAAGTTTGCTTGTGCACCATTGTTGACTAGTTAGTGAGGACTTAGGCGGTAAGTGTACAGTGTGGATTAATGTTCCCAACCCTGTCCTGGAGACATGGTTTCAGCATCCTTTAGGGGCGAGGCAGTCATCTTTTATCCAGCATCTTTTGTTCCTGCTCCGAATCCAGCACTAATAGCAAGAGCAGCCTTTTCCCTAAAGCTGGTGCTCTTTTCTCTTCTCAGGAGACCTGTCTTCTGGTTACATGGATGATATCAAGCAGGAAATGGCCAAAGGGCCCACCTATCCTCTCCCTGCCAGCAGACCCACTAACAATATGACGTCTACTTCTAACCACCTGACAACATCCACATCAGGCCCCAGACCTGGGTGCCAGCCCAGCCCTCCTCGTGCTCTGAAGCTCAACAACTTAGACAGCCAGGGCATCCAGGGGCACAATCGAAACAGCCATAATGGGGCCCTGGCTCCTGGGCACGTTCCAGTGGTTCACTCCGCTCAAAGTCTCTACCCAGAAAACCTTGTGCCCTCTTTCCCCCGTGGGCCTTCAGGGAGATATGGAACAAGGTGAGAATCAGTAGCCTGGGAGTGGAGCTTGTGGGTGGCTCAGGAGAACGTGGAAGTGTGGACTTCGCTTGTATCATGGCCTGATTCAAAATGTTCCTTTGCTCTGTGTGGTTTGTTTTTTTTTTTGCGGTACACGGGCCTCTCACTGCTGTGGCCTCTCCCGTTGTGGAGCACAGGCTCTGGACGCGCAGGCTCAGTGGCCACGGCTCACGGGCCCAGCCGCTCCACGGCATGTGGGATCTTCCCGGACCGGGGCACGAACCCGTGTCCCCCGCATCGGCAGGCGGACTCTCAACCACTGCGCCACCAGGGAAGCCCCTGTGTGGTTTTTTATTCATTAGTTTTATCTGCTACTGGAGAGCTGCTTTTGTCTGGTTCCAGCTGTTCTGTTCTGAGTTTTCTGACTTTTGCTCGGGGCATCTCGGGAACTAGTTTCCAATCCTTCTCTTTCAATGGCAGGAGTGAAGGTGGCAGGAACCCCCGGGTCACCCCCACGACCGCCAGCTACCGCAGCAGAACTGCAAAGGTGAGCAGGATCCAGCCCAGAATGCTCATTGAGGACTCAGAAATGGGGGGGCTGGTATGGTTCTTGAAGTCAGAAGCAGCTGGGCAACAGGCCGGTTGTGGCTGAGGACTGTTCTTTTGCTTTTGATGAGGAGGCTTCCATAGAAGCCTGACATTTCTGGCGCTCTTCAGGAGGAGTGCTGCTTTCTTACTTTCTATGTAAACTTCGTCTGTGTTCTATTGTTCAACAGGCAAAACCCTCCAAGCAGCAGGGAGCTGGGGATGCAGAGGAGGAAGAGGAAGAGGAGTAACAGTGTCTGCAGGGAACTTGCGCATCGGTTCCATCTTTCCTGCACAACTTGCCATGGTGCAGCCCCGCCCCTTGGGCTCTGTGGGTAGGGGCCATCTGACAGATGTAACTTTTTCTAGGCTATGGCCATTTTGTGTCTTTTGAGATTGTGCTGTGGGAGTTTGGGGGTTTGAGGGAGGGTTAGCAGGGAGGCTGTTGAGAATGTTTCAGCTTTAGCTGCTGCCTTTTGGCAGCATAAGTTATGGCCTCTCGGCCCACCAGGGCTTCATCTTTTGACATGCTGTCACCACTGCTTCATGGTGCTGTGTGGTCCTGGTGAAAAGAGGGAGGGTTCTGGAAACCTGGTCCCCACCAGTGAGGTGATACGCCTCCTGTGGTGGCCTAAATTGGGGAACTTTTGGATATCTTCTCCTGTGTACTGCCCATCCTCACTCTAGAATTTGGGCCTCTGGTGTGCGTGGAGGAGCTTTGGTAAAGTGTTCAGGCCAGTTGCAATATGTGTTAGGAACGAGGTTTGGAGATGAGTTGAGCCACAGGTGAGCGGACTATGTACAGGCTTTGTTTTAATCTGCTTCTTTGGCATTTGGCATCACTGCCTTCTGTTTCTGATGGGGAGCATGGCTCCTTTGCCTTCACTGCCTTCTGATGGGAAAGGCCGGGGGCTCCCTGTCCCCTCCAGGGCCATGCTGGGCTCTGCGCTAATCAGGAGTGAGGCCTAAGCTCATGGCTTGCTCTGAAAACCAAGTATCAGAGCCCCCTCCCCCTCTTTTTATTTTACTGTTATTATTATTATTATAATTATTAACATCCTTGTGATAGAAATAAAGTTTGTACTTGGAGTTCAGCTGAGTCTTGTGGTTCCTTCTCCTGTGTGCTCTTTGGAGACCTTAGGGAGAGTGGACTGGAGTCCACTCTGAAGAATGGGGGAAGGTGAGCAGAGCTAGGTTTTCTCTGTGCTTCTTGGAACCCCAGCAGATCCAGCATCATCCTTCTCAGAGTGCCAGACATTCAAGGTATAGTTTTCTCTTTTACTGGAGTTGGAGGAAACTGACAGGTGGCTGCAGCTCTGGGGATGATTTGGGGTGGGCTGGGGGCTGCCTCCAGCTGAAGAGAGGAAGGCAGATTCCTCAGAAGCCTCAGTCCTGAGAGTTGTTGAACCTTAGCAGCATTATTCATTACCCCTCAGCACCTCATACTTTGCCCTGGACCATCTAGTACCTTAGGTCATTTTGAGCTCATTTGTTTTCAACAACCTAGTGGGGGTGGGAAAGGTAGGAAGAATTGCCCCAATTTCTTATGTGGAAAGGAGTGACTTGCATAGGCTATGCAGCTAATTCATGACAGCTGGGACTTGAATCCAGGTCTGAATTATACTGAGATAAAGAAAAAGGGGGACTTCCCTGGTCGTCCAGGGATTAAGACTCCATGCTTCCATTGCAGTGGGTGTAGGTTCAAAAAGGGATGGAACCCAGGCTCATGGCAGTGAAATCGCCAAGTCCCAACCACTGGACCGCCAGGGAATTCCCTATTTATTTCCTCTTCCTGAACTTTGATGGTTTGTGTCTTTCAAGGAATCTGTCCATTTCAATAAGTTGTTTAACTTATTAACATAAGGTATTCATAATATTCCCTTATTATTTAAAAAATATCTGTAAAGTTTGTAGTGATGTCACCTCTTTAATTTCGTTTGTTGATAATTTGTGTCTTTTCTCTTTTCCTAATGTGTTTGGCTAGAGCAGGGATGTCCAAATTTTTCTTTGATAAAAGCCAAATAGTAAATATTTAAGGTTTTGCAGGCTATACTGTGTGTATTTCAACTACAGTAAGCCCCCTACATACCAACCTTCAAGTTGCGAACTTTCAAAGATGCAAACGTGAGTTTGCATGTCCAGTCATGTAAGTTAGTTCATGTGTCTGGTGTACATTGTCACGTGTGTCCATCGTCTACAAGTGGCTGTGTTTCTGTGTACTGTACAGTACTGTATAGAGTACAGTAGTACAGTATCTTTATTTCAAGCCCAGGATGTCTAGAAGCAAGCGTAAAAGCAGCGGTAATGTAGCTGCTACTGCTAAGACGCGCAAGGAATTGGAGGCCCAGAGAAAGGACGAAGAGAGACAAGAGGAAGAAGAAGTAAATGAAGAACCGAAGAGATTCACGACACAGGAAATGGCAAGGGAATTTTCTTTTTCTGAGGAGGCACTGTTAGTTTTTGAGGCACAGGAACCGAATGTAGAACGGTACACGAAGGTTACAGCAGCCATTCAAAATGCAATCCAGTGCTACCGTGTCACCTATGATGAGAAAAAAAGGAGCTAGACATGACTGGATTGTTTTCTCAGGAGGGTAGATAGAATTGAATCCAGCAAGGAACCAGAACCTGTGCAATCAACGTCAGGCATGAGTGAAATAGCAGCTTGCCCTACGTCTCCTATTGCTGGCAATCCTTCAGCTCTACCGTCTCCCACCTCCTCTCCCTCCTCCAGTCAGTAACTTTTCTTGCCTGTTCCCTCGATGCCAGCCTCTGTATGCCAGCTGTTGCACTGTATTACTGTACTTTTCAAGGCACTGTACTGTAAGATTAAAAATGTTTTCTTTATTGTGGGTTTTTTTATGTATTATTTGTGTGAAAAATATTATAAACCTATTACAGTACAGTACTATATAGCCGATTGTGTTAGTTGGGTACCTAGGCTAACTTTTGTTGCACCTACGAACTCACTCTCGGAATGGAACTCATTCATTTGTACGGAACTTATTGTACTCAACAACGCTGTTATAGAGTGAACACAGCCATGGACAATACACAAATGAATGGGTGAATAAAACTTTATTTACAAAAGCAGGTAGCTGGATTATGGGCCATAGCAGGGCAACTACTGGGTTAGAGATTTATCAACTATATTGATCTCAGAAAATCAACTTTGATTCCATTGATTTCCTTTACTGTTTTTCTGCTTCCATTTCATTGATTTCCTATTCTGATTTTTATCACTCCCTTTCTTTTGCTTACTTTGAGCTTAATTTTTTCTTTACCTAGTTTCTTAAGGTCAAAGTTGAGGTCACTGATTTGAGATCTGACTTCTTTTTTAATATAACTGTTAAGTGCTTTACCTGCATCTCACAAACTTTTGATGTGTCTTTTCATTTCATTCAGTTTAAAGAACTTTGATTTCTTCTTTGACTTATGGGCTATTTATTAGTGTGTAATCTAGTTTCCAAATATTGGATGTTTTCCAGATTTGTTTTTGTTACTGTTTTTAATTTCACTGTGGTCAGAGAACATACTCTGTATGACTTGAATCTTTTAAAATTTATTGAGACTTCTTGTGTCCGTAGAATATTCTCCAGGCCATGATTGTTCTGTATGTATTTGAAAAGAATGTGCATTCTGTTTTGGTTGGATGAATGTTATATAAATGGCAGGTGGGTCAACAGTGGTTGATAGTGTTTTTCAAGCCTTTATATACTTACTGATTTTCTGTTTACTTGTTCTATATATTATTGAGTAGGAAATCTCTTACTATAATTGAGGATTGTCTGTTTTTCTTATAGTTCTATAATTTCTGTTCCATTATTTTCAAGTCCTGTTATTACATGTGTAAATACTTATGATAGTTGTGCCTTTGTTTAATTGGCCCCTTTATTATTATGAAATGACATTCTGTATTCTTCGTAATATTTGCTGTGAAGTACACTTTGATATTAATATAGCAATCTTAATAATATTAACAGTCCTTAGCCTTAGTGTTAGCACAGTACATCTTTTCCATCCTTTTATTTTTATTCCTATTTGTATCTATATATTTAAAGTGGGTTTCTCAAAGATGGCATATAGTTGGGGTTTTTTTCATTGTTTTTTGTCTTGGTTTTGGGTCCATTCAGACAATCTTTTAATTGAGGTGTATAGGCCATTTACATTTAGTGTGATTATTGATATGATTGGGTTTAAATATATAATTTTCTCTTTTTTTTTCTCTTTTTCTGCTTTCTTTTGGATACTTTTTATAATTCCACTGTACCTCTTTTGTTGACTTATTAGTTATTACTGTTTATTGTATTATTTAAGTAGTTGTTTTTTTGTGGTACGCGGGCCTCTCACTGCTGTGGCCTCTCCTGTTGCGGAGCACAGGCTCAGCAGCCATGGCTCACGGGCCCAGCCGCCCCGCGGCATGTGGGATCCTCCCGGACCAGGGCACGAACCCGAGTCCCCTGCATCGGCAGGCGGACTCTCAACCACTGCGCCACCAGGGAAGCCCTAAGTAGTTGTTTTAGGGTTTATGGTATACACTTTTTTTGGCCACGCCGCATGGCATGTGGGAATCTCTGTTCCCCAACCAGGGATCAAACCTGTGCCGCTGACAGTGGAGGCCTGGAGTCTTAACCACTGGACCACCAGGGAAGTCCCATAGGGTTTATAATATGCAGTTTTAACTTTTCAGTCTACCTTCAAGTGATATTATGCCATTTCATGTTTGATATTACAACAGCATATTTCATTTCTCTCCTCCCAGGCTTTGAGCTATTGTCATAGTTATTTCTGCCTTTGTTACAAATCCTCAATATACTGTTGTTTTCTTTATAAACAGTCACTTATCTTTTAAAGAGATTTAAATAGGAAAAGTATCTTTGGCAGTTCACTGGCAGTCCAGTGGTTAGGACTCAGCGCTTTCACTGCCATGGCCCCAGGTTCAATCCCTGGTTGGGGAACTAAGATCCTGCAAGCCGTGCAGTGTGGCCAAAATAAATAAATAAATAATAATTTAAACAGAAGGTTATTCCCATATAGATTTTTGGTTTGCAGTTACCATGAGGTTTTGATATAGCAGTCTATATATATACAAGATTGTTTTAAGTTGCTGGTTTTTTAATTTGAAATGCGTTTCCAATATCCTGAATTTGTACTCTCCTCTCGATTGCTGGTTTTCAAATCATATTTGTGTGTGGATGATTTTCTACCTTTACTGTATGTTTGCCTTTACCGGTGAGCTTTCCCATTCGTGATTTTCTATCTTCTAGTTTTGTCCTTTTCTTTTCTGTCTAGATAAGCTCTTTTAGCATTTGTTATAAAGCTGGTTTGGTGGTGCTGAATTCTCTTAGCTTTTGCTTGTCTGTAAAGCTTTTGACTTCTCCATTGAATCTGAATGAGAGCCTTGCTGGGTAGAGTATTCTTGGTTGCAGGTTTTTCCCTTTCATCACTTTAAATATATCATGCCACTGCCTTGTGGCCTGCAGAGTTTTTGCTGAAAAATTAGCTGATAACCTTATGGGGATTCCCTTGTATGTTATTTGTTGCTTTTCTAAAATTATTTTTACTTATTTATTTATTTTTGGCTATGTTGGGTCTTTGTTGCTGTGCACGGGCTTTCTTTAGTTGTGGAGAGCGGGGGCTACCCTTTGTTGCGGTGCATGGGCTTCTCGTTGCGGTGGCTTCTCTTGCTGCAGAGCATGGGCTCTAGGCGTGTGGGCTTCAGTAGTTGCAGCATGCAGGCTCAGTAGTTGTGGCGCACGGGCTTAGTTGCTCCGTGTCTTGTGGGATCTTCCCAGACCAGGGCTTGAACCTGTGTCCCCTGCACTGGCAGGCGGATTCTCAGCCACTGCGCCACCAGGGAAGCCCATCTCTTGTTGCCTTTAATATTTCTCTTTGTCTTTAATTTTTAAAAAAACTTATTGGAGTATAGTTGATTTACAATGTTGTGTTAATTTCAAGTGTACAGCATAGTGATTCAGTTATACATATACATATATTGGTTCTTTTTTGATTCTTTTCCCATGTAGGTTATTATAGAATATTGAGTAGAGTTTCCTGTGCTATACAGTAGGTCCTTGTTTGTTGTTTTACATATAGTAGTGTGTGTGTGTTAATCTGAAGCTCCTAATTTATCCCTGCCCCCTCCACGTTTCCCCTTTGGTAACCGTTTTTTTTTTTTTTTTTTGCGGTACACGGGCCTCTCACTGTTGTGGCCTCTTCCATTGTGGAGCACAGGCTCTGGATGCGCAGGCTCAGCGGCCATGGCTCACGGGTCTAGCCGCTCCGCGGCATGTGGGATCTTCCTGGACTGGGGCACAAACCTGTGTCCCCTGCATCGGCAGGCGGACTCTCAACCACTGCGCCACCAGGGAAGCCCCATAAGTTTGTTTTTGAAATCAGTGAGTCTGTTCCTGTTTTGTAAATAAGGTCATTTATATCATTTAAAAAACATTAAATTCCACATATGAGTTCTTTGTCTTTAATTTTTGTTAATTTGATTACTACGTGTATTGGTGTGTTCCTCTTTGGGTTTATCCTGTATGGGACTCTGCACTTCCTAGACTTGAGTGTTTCCTTTCCCATGTTAGGGAAGTTTTCAGCTGTTATCTCTTCAAATATTTTCTCCCGGGAGAAGAGAGAAATGTGAATGTTGGTGCATTTAATGTTATACCAGAGGTCTCTTGGACTGTCCTCATTCTTTTCATTCTTTTTTCTTTAGTCTGTTCCACAGCAGTGATTTCCACCAATCTGTCTTGCAGCTCACTTATTCATTCTTCTGCCTCATTTATTCTGCTACTGATTCCTTCTAGTGTATTTTACATTTAAGTTATTATATTGTTCATCTCTCTCTATTTGTGTTTTAAATCTTCTAGCTCTTTGTTAAACATTTCGTGTATTTCTCGGTCTCTGCCTGCATTCTTTTTCCAAGATCTTGGATCATCTTTACTATCACTACTCTGAATTATTTTTCAGGAAGATTGACTATCTCCACTTCACTTAGTTTTTCTTCTGGAATTTTATCTTGTTCCTTCATCTGGAAAATATTTCTCTGCCCTCTCATTTGGTCTAACTTTCTGTGTTTGTAGCTTCTGTTCCTCAAGCAACAAGATTGTAGTTCCTCTCGCTTTTGGTGTCTGCCCCCTGGTGGGTGAGGTTGGTCCAGGCTTGTGCAGGCTTCCTGGTGGCAGGGACTGGTGCCTGCCCACTGGTGGGTGGAGCTGGGTCTTGTCCCTCTGGTGGGCAGGGCTGTATCAAGGGGTGTGTTTAGAGATGGCTGTGGGATCAGGACGACTTCAAACAGCCTGTCTGCTGATGGGTGGGGCTGTGTTCCTGCCCTGTTGCTTGTTTGGCCTGAAGTGTCCCAGCACTGGAGCCTGCAGGCTGTTGGGTGGGGCCAAGTCTCAGTGCCAAAATGGTGACCTCTGGGAGAGGTCATGCCGATGAATATTGGCTGGGGCCTCCACCACAGTTGTCCTTGCCCCCACAGTGAGCCACAGCCGACCTCTGCCTCCCCAGGAGACCCTCCAAGATCCACAGGTAGGTCTGGCTTAGGCTCCTATGGAGTCACTGCTTTGCCCTGGGTTCCAGTGCACATGAAACCTTGTGTGCACCTTCCAAGAGTGGAGTGTCTGTTTCTCCCAGTCCTGTGGAGCTCCTCCACTCAAGCCCAACTGGCCTTCAAAGACAAATGCTCTGGGGGCTCCTCCTCCCGATGCCAGACCCACAGGTTGGGGAGCCTGACATGGGGCTCAGAACTCTCACTCCTGTGGGAGAACCTCTGTGATGTATTTTTCAGTTTGTGGGTCACGCAGCTGATGGGTATGAGATTTGATTATATCATGAAAGTGCCCCTCTTACCACCTCGCTGTGGCTTCTTGTCTTTGGATGTAGAATATAGTTTTTTGGTAGGTTTGAGTCCTTTTTTGTCGATGGCTATTCAGCAGTTGTGATTTTTGTTTGTGAGAGGACGTGAGCTCAAGTCCTACTCTGCCATCTTGTCTCCTCCTCACTTTATCACTGATTTTAAGCAACTTGGTTATAATGTGCCTTTGTACAATTCTGTGGCATTAAGTACATTCACATTGTTCTGCAACCATCACTACTACCTATTTCATCTTTAAATTCATTAAACATCTTGTATCTTTGTTACTTTTTTTTTTTTTTTTTTTTTTTTTTTATGGTACCCGGGCCTCTCACTGTTGTGGCCTCTCCCGTTGCGGAGCACAGGCTCCGGACGCGCAGGCTCAGCGGCCATGGCTCACGGGCCCAGCCGCTCCGCGGCATGTGGGATCTTCCCCGACCGGGCGCGAACCCGTGTCCCCTGCGTCGGCAGGTGGATTCTCAACCACTGCGCCACCAGGGAAGCCCACATCTTGTATCTTTTGAGTTTATAGTTTTCAACCAAATTCAGAAAAATTTCAGCCATTATTTCTTCAGATATTTGTTTCTCCATTTTCCCTGTCTTTGGGGGATTAAATTTATGCATATATTAGGCCACATGAAGTTGCCCCATAGCTTATTGGTAATCTTTTCACTTTTTTGGATTCTTTTGTCTGTGTTCAGATGGACAGTTTCTATATGTCTCCAAGATCACTAAATCTTCTGTAGTCTGATTTGTTGTTAATTCATCCAGTGTAGTTTTCATTTGGGACATTGTAATTTTTATCTCTGGAAGTTAAATTTGGGTTTTTGTATTTCTCAGGTCACTACTTAATATGTCGTTATAATAACTGTTTTAATTCCCCTGGTCACTAATTTATCATTTGTGTACTTTCTGGGTTTTCTTGTGTTGATTTTTTGCATGTTTGGTGGTTTTGATTGGATGCCAGATATTCTGAATTCTACCTCTTTCGGTGCTGGGTATTTTTGTATTCCTATAAATATTGAGCTTTGTTTCTCATACTTAGTTACTTGGAAACAGTTTGATCCTTCTAGATCAAACTTTTAAGCTTTATTAAGTGGGACCTGAGCAGTGAGTAGCCTAGGGCTAATTTTGCTCCACTACTGGAGCAAAACTGATGCCCAATAAACTGTTTTCCACACTGGCTCTTGGGAAAAGGAACTATTTCCTGTTCTTTGACAGCTCTAATCCTTTTGGCGGGTTCTTTCCCCAGCCTCTGGCAGTTTCCTTACATGCATGGGATTATCAGTACTCAGTGAACACTTGAGTGGGATTCTCAGCAGATCTATAGAGCTCTCTCTCTGTATAACTCTTTCCTTTTTGATACCCTGCCCTGTAAACTAGCTGCTTTGATCTCCTTGGATGCCTTGACTTCTCATCTCAGGGAGACTGTTGGGTTCTACCCTCAGTTTCTCCTCCCTTTGCTGCTCACAGCTCAGCCCCAACTGTAGGCAGAGGCAGTGGTAGGGCCCACCACATTGTTTCTCTTCTCTCAGGTCTCTGTCCTTCATGCCTGTTGTCTGATGGTACACTTGTCAGGTTTTTTGTTTTTTGTAGAAGAGAGGGTAAGGTTTGGTTTCTGTTTATCTATGTTAGCTAGAATTAGAAGTGTCTTGAAAGCATTACTTTCTAGATTGTTATAAAATCTGATGCCATTCTGATTTGCATGTAACCGGTTTTTTCCCTTGAAGCTTTTTAGGGTGTCTATATGGTGTTTTGAAATTTCCCCATGTTGTATGTTGGTATAGATTCTTTGGAAACTCGTGTCCTCTTGAGTTTTTCAGAATTTTCTTGTGTTATTATTTTGGTAATTTCTCTCCTGTGTTCTTTCTTTGCAGATTTCCTATTATAGTTGGATGTCGGCCCTCTTAGACTGACCATTTTTTATTTTCCTTCATATTCTCTTTTGGGTTTTTTTGCCCTACTTTATGGGAGATTTCATCAATTTTACCCTTTTATCATATTATTTCTGATATTAATTTCCAAAGCTTATGTTTTTTATCTTCTCTCACAGCCTTTTTCTCCCCTTACTTAATGGACACAGTATTTACACTTTGCGCCTTAGTTTTTTCTTGGATATCTTGTTCTACTGCCGGTACTATTTCCTGGGAGTTGTTTATTTTTGTTTTGGTATTTTTATGTTGTACTTTTCCACAAACCTCTGATGTTTCTGGGCTATCTATATATACTTAAGAGTGAGGCACTTGAAGGTGATGAGCTCTCTTCACCATTCACTTTCACTGAACAGTAGGCTGGCATTTTCACTGGAGAGCCCAGGCTGGCAGGATCTGTAGGATTTTCCTCTGGGTTAGTTCAGGGCAGGGTCTTCCAGCCTGCTGTAGGAGCCTGGGGTGGGGTGGGGGCAGGGGCTGGAGCCCTGAGCATCTCAGGTAGTTTCTCCAGAATATAACTTCCGGCCTTCTGCAGGGTGGTGGGGACTTGAATTTCTGCTTCCTACATGCATTTCCAGTTTTTCCTTGTTTTTCCCTGGCACATGAGGCCTCCAATTCCTTCCCTTTACAATGTCTTTTGGTTCTGTGTGTATGTGGCGGGGGGGTGGGTATGTGTGGGATGGACACGGGACAGCGAGAAGAGGGCAGAGCACTGATTTTGGATAGTAGTTCTGAGCTCTTTACTGCTTCCCTGCATTTCCTTTTGCACAAAGTAGTTCTAAATCCACTGCCTGTGCCCAAAGGAGGACACGTGGTCTAAGAGAGGCCCAGACTCTTCCAGTGCAACAGTCCATTTGAGGAGAATCCTCACACTGGCACAAGAGTACAGACCAGCTCCAGGACAAGGAGTGGGCAGAACCTGCAGGGTTAGGTTTACCTTTGACCTTGGATTTCCATCCCTTTAATCAGACTTTCTGTATGAAAACCATAGACTATAAGGAGTCGAGTGGGGGGCAAGGGGTAGTTTATAAGCATAATGGAGTAAGAACCACATCAAGTGTAAAGAGACCATAATAATTAGAAATACTTTTAATTCCTAGCTTCTTGGCGACCCTCAAGTATCAGAGCCATCCAAGCATGTTGGCCTTCGAATCTTCTCAGCAAGAGTAGATGATCACACAACTCTTAAGGTAAATCAAAATTAGATGAAGGTTATTTATTGGTGTGACTTTTCCTGTCATGAGCTGCTTTTACACAGCAATGGTGTAAATAGCATCAAATTGAATGAAAAGTTTGTTAGATGCAACCATAAATAATTATAATAAATATACATCAAGTAACTTTACAGCACACATTTTTTTAGGACCAAGGTTTGGATCTGTCTGGACCTCAATGTGCTCTCTGGGAGAAGCAGTCGTGTTAGCAGCAGGTATCTTACTCACAGCTGTCATCTAGTCAAGTGATGGGCCAACAGAAGCTTTCCAAACCCCTCTTGGGGAGGTAGCTGACAATTCTGAGTCCATTCAAGGGATGGGAAGGATGGGGGCGGGGGGGGACCAAGATTTAAAAATACAGGGAGGAAAAACCACTTCTAGTAAATCCAAAGGCTCTTTCATTATGCAGAAATGAAATAAGAGGATCCTTGTTGTCAGGACTACATCCTGGCATGACCCCCCCCAGTCAAGGGGGCTGTGGCCCCCAGGAGGCAATGGCCTACCGTATTCCTTCCAATTAGGGAAACTGCTTGCAGGCACCTCCAGACATGACTGATCCTGCATCAAATGTAACTGATGCAACCGGAACAATTCATCCAGGTGTATCCTTTCCTTAGGTCAGGGAATCTTTTCTATAATGGTCCTTAATGCATTTCCTAAGAGTAACAGGGAGGAGGTGGATGCTAATGCCTCTAACTCTAAAATCCACACACCTTTCCAACAGGCCAGGGCCACAGCAGAGAAAGGAGGAGCAAATCCTCTCTCTCACCAGCATTCACACTCCAAAGCCTTCTAGACAGCACTCACTCAGAACTTCCAATATTCACAATATTATACAATAAATACAGTGATGTGATTCTGTGAGAACTGGCAAGGCCCAAAATGACAGTGTCCAGCAAGATGGCATATGCTGCTCTCGAACAAAGTACCAGTGGACAAAGACCTACTCAGGGCACAAATGCACTGGGGCCGCAGGTGGGCTGCAGCAGCTCAGCCCTGGCACACACTCACATGGGGAAGGGAGGGGGTGCCGCGTGGGCCTGGCCAGAGGGGCAGAAGGACCCTGGTGTCTCCATCTGGACTTGAAGGTCTTAGTCACTGCAGTAGGCCCTGAATTGAGCAGAGCACCTCAGACAGCTCTTTTTAAAATGGGGTGTAGCCTTTCCTCTGCTCCTCACATCACAAATACCGTAGTGAGGAAGGGACATTTCTGAGTACGAAAGTGGGGCAGGCTTGAATCATGTGCTTTCCTGTTCTGAGCCTCAGAAAAAGGCCCCCAACTTGAGCACTGTCCCTCTAGCTCCAGGGGTCCTCTCAACTCCTGAGCTGGGATGCACCTGGCCTGGCTCTGCATACTAAGGTCAGGGAGGAACCCTTTGGTCTTCTAATCCCGGGCAGCACTCAGTGGGAAACTGTCGGACTGGGGCCCAGAAAAGTCGGACAGCAGAGAGGGCTGTCTGGGTGGGAAGGGACGGGGGAACCACTGTGGGCTTTTCTTCAGGAAAACCCAGACCATGGACAAGGGTCTAAAGCCGGAAGATTAACACGTAAAGCTCCCTGTGTGTGTCTCCCATGTTTCGGTAACTGGCCCAACCATTTCAAAATGGAAGGAGGCCTGCAGGAGCCACGTCCAGGAGAAACTCCAGCTCAAGGCGGAGGGGCAGGGCTGGCCACACACTCGTCTGTGAAGACGCTCTGCAGAAAGAACAGGATGCTCTGTGGGCCAAGGGCATCTCACTACCAGCTTCCTGCTGGGTGGTTCTATGATGTGGAACCAACTGGGGCCTCACAGCCTCAGAACCTGGTGGCCACGAAGGAACATGTCCAGGAAGATCAAATGAGACAGGAGCTGTCTGGGAACTAAACTATCCTACAAACATACCACAAATAGGTAGCAAAAGAACCAACCCATCACGAAACGTACAAATACATAAGGTTAAGTCTTCCAGGAGGTCCTGGAATGTGGACAAAGGTTCAGAAAAGCAAAATGTTGCCAACTCCTCACGCAGGGCCCCGGAGGGATGTGCTCGCAGTGGCAGGCTTCCTAAGCCAGCAGAGCGGTGCCTTGGTGACAGCCTAACTCGGGCTCCCTCCCCTCAGCCACTCAGGGGGTCTTCGCGATAGTGAATGGCACAACGAAGTTTCTCCAGCATGATTTCCAGAGAGGAGTACTGGGGAAGCTTGATCATGAACATGCAGGTCTCCACTCGGATGTAGCGAGAGTCTGGGGAACCTATAGGAGAGACATCGGGCCAACGTTAGAGCGTGGGACTGGATCCCAGGGAGGCCTGGCTGGACCCTCTGCCTCCAGGTTTGCCTCTCTGGGCTGCTCCAAGTCAACCCCAAGGTCCAGTCGGGGGGATGAGGGCCTGGGAGGCTGGATTCTGGAGAAGGAAAGGGCAGATACACAGCTGCTGTACAGCACAGGTACCAAATGGCTGACCCGTGACAATCTGACCGCAGGCAGGTTTGTCTGGCCGGCAAAGAGTTTTGATTTTTTAAATTAATTTTGCTGCATTTAAAATTTGGAGGATTAAAACACTTCTGGATTTTAAGCTTTTAAATGTTTCAGAAGACACGTCAGCGTCGGGCCTATACTGCCACTTGGCGAAGGTCAGGTTTGGGAAGCACATGGCCCCAAGCCCACCCCACCACCCCCTGGCCTCTCTCTCACTTACATTTGGGCCTTGGTGTTCGGGGTCCCTCTCCATTGTTCTTCCCCCCTCATGCAGGGCCTAGCAGCCCCAGCTCCTAACGGGGCCCATGTGTCCCTACTTGGAACATGACCAGGGGAGGCCAGTACCTGCTGTGCCATCCGGGGGGGCGATCTTCATGGGGTATGGGGGCACATGGGCTGTGTCGGGGCCCCCGTCTTTGCAGGGGCAGGTGAACGGGATGCGCTCTTGGTTGCAGGCAAACTTGATGAACTTGCACAGCTCCTCCTGGGCAAACATCTCCAGTGCCCCCCAGAAGAACTCGATGTGCTGGTCCGTCTCCATCAGGCCCACCTGGTACATGGTGTGGGCCTGGGGAAGAAAGGTCGCAGACGTGAGCAGGCCTGGGCTTCTAACCCAGTGCCCCCCCCCCCGACCAAGGCTGGGCCCAATCCCGGGGCAGGGTGCAGCAGGGAATCGATGGCTGCAGGACATAGGGAGGTTACAATGATGACAAGGACCGCAAAGGCAGTTCTAACAGCGTCTGTCTGTGTGACTGTGGCCTATGCGCTAGGCCCGGCAGCCGGGGTTCTCCATACATTACCCCACTGACCCTGCCGGGCAGGTCTTGTCACTGGTCCCATTAGAGGTGAAGTCACTTGGGCAAGGTCTCCCAGCTGGCATGGGCAAAAGCGGGCCAGGCTGAACAGTGGAGGGGGCTTCACCTCAGGCTGGTGGCTTAATTCATGGGCTCGGGAGGCAGGTGATCTGCCACTTCCTGGCAGGGTGACCTTGGGTAAGTGACCTGTCTTAGCTTCAGTTTACGCAGCAGTGAGACAGGGGTGAGCACAGCTCCTCTCACACGTGAGGAGGACAGAGTGCTGGGGCCCAGGAAGACATGACAGGCCACTGCCAACATGCCTGTCAGCCCAGCCGGCCCAGCCACCGACCTTCAGGAACTCGAGGTTGATGTAAGGGAGGCCGCACGTCCGCAGCTCCATCTCCAGCGGGCTGAGCGTGGTGAGCAGCTGCAGGGGGATGATGGCGCCCAGGCCCGCGCGCACGGCTGTCACACACTCGATGTTCTGCAGCTCCCGCAGCCGCAGGCTCCGGATGGCTGCTGCGTAGATGTCCTTGTTCTCCCACCTGCGGGGGTCGTGGGTGAGGGGCGACGCTCAGGAGGCTGCTCCGGGGCCTGGGGGCCACACCCGTGTGGGCAGAGGCCCCAGGCCGTTACCTGGATTTCCCAGGCCTGGCAGCTCAGTGAACTCCTCTCCTGCTCTGGGTGTCACTGAAGATACTCCACCATCTTTCCTGGCGCCCACCGTCCTGCCTCACACCCTCCCCCCAGTGGAAGCCACCGGTCCCCTGACCTAGGCCCCCATGCACTCACGCCACAGGGATGTGCCGGCCGTGGCTGCACAGCTCCACCTCCTCGCCCGCCATGGTCAGGTAGGTGAACCGGCAGCAGGGCTTACTGGGCCCGTCGGGGCTCTCGATGGCCAGGTGCTGGGAGGCAATCTCGGCGCACAGGGCCTCCAGCTCGCTCTCGTCGTTGATCTGGAGGGAGGCACGGCAGGTCGGGGCTGACTGCCGCCCTGCTCCCCAGGCCCTCGGAAGAGGGAACCCCTTCCCCAGTTGGGCAGATGTCGGTCATTGTTCGGGTGGGGGCTACCGTGGCCTGGCCCGCCAGCCTTGCCATCAGTTCAGGGTTAGGCACGTGACCGAGGCCTGGCCAACGAGACCCAAATTACAGTTGCCCTCTTTCACTGGTGTGGACCCGGCTGAAGGCAGCGCACCTTGTGCTGCTGGGACCATCTTGAGATCACTCACTGACGACATCATTGGAGCACCTGGATTCAACCCTGTCTGAAGCCAATCTATTTCTGTACTTTTAGTTTTAAGATCAAATCACTAAAAAAAATTTTTTTCCTAAGCTGGTTTGAGCTGGGGTTTCTGTCACTTGTCACCAGAGAGCCCTGACTTAATTCTACCTGTGGAAGGTACACGGGCTACCCCCTCCACCATCTGGCCCACTGATGTGCATGCTGGGCCACCGAGGAGAGGACGGGATCTGACCCAGGGGAGAACAAGCCTGTAGCTCTGGGACAGTGAAGGCCGCAGGCAGGCCTTCAATGCCCCGACAGAAGTTCAGGGCATTTCTTTCTGGTTCATGTGCCTCCCCTGCCTCTCCCGGGGTGGTTCTGTCTCCCAGCACCCTCTGGGGCCTTGCCCATCCCCTCCAGACAGAAGCCTTGGCTGGATGGTCTGCCTGGACGCCGTCTTACATCCTCTGCCTGCCTCAGGCCTTTGCTGCCACCCACGCCCCCGGGAGGACTTCTCAGAGCAGCACCTGGCAGCTACTCATAAATCCCCAGCCCGTGGAGGGCGTCCTGCTTTGACCCTTTAAACATTTCATCGTCGGCCCTCTTTCCGCTGAGAAGCCAACTGCTGTCCAGGACCCCGGCTTTGCTGCTCCCGTGCGCTGGCTTCCCTCAAGTGGCAGCTAAGGGGACTACGGAGAGCCTGGCAACGAGGCCCCTCCGAGGGCCCTCAAGTCTGGCTAGTGGAGGCCGATCGGCCGACCCCTCCTTCAGCAGATGTCCCCTGGAGAGCAGCCTCGCAAGGCCTCTAACACAAAGTCTGCCCCCCGGTGAGCAAGAGCCGCCGGCCTCGGGGAGGGCTGGATCACGGGCCACCTCCACACTCTGCCGGGATGGTCTCTAACCTGAGGAGCGCGTGTGGGCCAAAAAGCTCAGGCTTTCCAGCTGGCCAGACCCGAGCTCTCCTAGTGGCTTTGCTCCCGGCCAGCCCACCACTCTGAGCCTCACTTCCCTCCTGGCCTCACTGTGAGGGCTTCTGAACACAGCCCTCCAGCGTGGGCCTTACATAAACGGAGAGCAGCGGGGAAGCTCCCTGACAACAGACGTGAGCCCAGCCTGGCCTCAGCGACTCTGCCGAACCAATGGACAGACCTGACCGCAGCCTGAGCAGCGACCATAGGTGGGCTGGTCTGCGTGTGGAGGGGAACGGTCGGACACTGCTGTGATCTCACTATCTCTGTGTGTCCCAAGGCACAGGGGAGGGAGGAAGAGCTCCGTTCCCAGCGCCCTGCCTAGGTGATACCCAAGAGTTGATCTCCTGTGCTCTTCGTGAAACTCTGAAACCAAGCTCTTTAAAGTGAAACTGGCTCAGCTTGGAGCAGCTCCCACCCAACACTTCTACTCCTTTAGCTGCTGGGAACCCTTCACCCCTGTGTCCTCACGAGGCCCAGCAGGCTGGTTAAGTTACCCCTGGGCTGCAGCTGTCTGCAAGGAGGGAAGCCTGAGAGGCTCCTGTCCCCCTGAGACAAGCCTGGCCAGCAGAGATGCATTATGCAGCCTAATGTTCTTCAAGAGACAGCTGTCAGTCCCCAGGTGGGGACACAGAGGCCATGGGGTGGCAATAAGGGCCCCAGGGGCACAGCTCCGGGCCCCACCGTCCCCCAGAAAATGTGGGCTTTTCACTTACACTCTCGAATTTCTTGACATAATTGTAGGTGAGTATGTCGGCTTCCTGCAGGTCTTGGTCAGGGTCCAGGGGCTCGCCCACCAGCGTCTTCCAGAAGGAGGGCAGGAGGTCCAGGGGAAGAGGGACATCTGCTCGAATCGCAATTCCCAGCAACTGGCCCAGGAAGTGCAGCAGCTGCTCCTCCCCGTAGGTGATGGGGCTTGGGGTCAGGATGTACTTGCCCTGGAAGTGGAGGCAGAGGTAAGGTGACTGACGTGGGCCTCTGCTCCCCGCAGGAACATGGGTCCCAGGCCCACGGGACCCACGGCAGGCGGCAGCATGTCCAGCCAGAGCAGCAAGAGCACCACCCAGACCAGGACGGCTTGTGAAAGGGCTCAGAGCTGATGAGGACGCGCACCCATGAGCCGAGCCCCTGCCCCTCAGGGAGCCGACCGCTGGGCCACCAGCCTTGGCTGCCCAGGTCTCGCGTCTTACCTTGTTCTTGTTGACGGCTGAGCTGGGGCACAGCAGGAGAAGGGAGAGCGAGGAGCTCTGCAGCTCTTTACACACCTGCCACAGGAAGTGGCGGAAGGAGCCACCTGCGGGACAGATGGGGACCTATCAGCCTACCCTGCCCGCAGGCCCTGCCCCCACCGGGAAGTCAACTCCTCTGCCCCCTGGGCTGTGGCTACGGCGGGTGGAAACAGAACCCGCCCAAGGGCTGGGAGATCCGGGCTCCAATCCGCGGGGCCACTAACTAGCTGCGTGGCTCCTGGGGAATCACTTCTGTGACGGAGCCAGCCTCCACCCCTCTACCTAGTGGATGGGGGCAGTCACTGTACCCACCTCCCAGGCTAGTTCCAGGGATTCAACGAGATCAAAGGCAGATCCTACGCGGGTCACTTCTCACAGCTGCAAGCTGACACCGATACAAGGGCTTGTGGGACCCGCGTCCGTCCCCTGCGCTGGGCCAAGAGCAGGGCCCCATGTTTTCCTCAGCACTGCCTCCTGCCAAGCCCAGGGCTCAGTGTGTGTCCAGTGAGAACATAAATAAATGGATGGAGACACGGACACACGCAAAGGGCAACAGCAATGATCAGCTCCTCTCCTACTGCCATTCCAAATGTGCCTTTGGGTTTCTTGCAAAACTCCTCTCTGTGGCTGGGTCTCCTCTGCCCTTCCCCATGCATCCCATCAGTGTCCTCAGGTCAGGAAGCACTGAGGACAGCTGTGCACGTGGAGGACTTGCTTGGGGACAGATGTCAGGGCCTGGCCGCTGCCACGGAGAAGCAGGACACTCCCGCCTGCTAAAGCCGCCAAGGGCTGGGCTTTAGGATTGGACAGATCTGGGTTTGCACCCCAGTGATGCTGCTGACCTTGGGGGAGCTACTTAACTTGGTGGAGCCCCAGTTTCCCCGCCTGTGAAGTGGGACGTGCTGGTGTCATGAGGAGCGTAAGGTGTTGAGCCTGGGCCTGGCACGTTCTGGTATCTCAATGAACAGAGCTGTTCTCAGAGAGCCTCCGAGGTGTGCCCAGAGGATGCCACGGCACTGGCCAGCAAGGAGGCTGCTGCGGGAAGTGTCCCATGATCAGGACGGGAATGGGAACCAGAGCTGCCCCAAGAGCTCTCCCCACCCAGCGCACCCAGTGAAAGAACTGTCTTCTCCCAAACAGCGCATTTCCTGAACGTCTGGGCTAAACGGACTGAAAGGACCATGAAGGAGCATGTTCTGAGCGGCCATTCCTCCTCCCTGCAGCGTGAAATGGCAGGATGTGCCATTCTGATCAAGGGCTCCCCAGACCCCTGTCTCTCACGGGGCACACACAAGCTTTTGGCCCAACCAACCCTCAGCCAAGGGCTCTTCCTGGAAAAGAAGTCCAATCCACACTGAGGGTGTCTCTCCTCAGCAAGAAATGCACTCCTAGCACTGATCAGAAGCCTGGTCCCCAAGCCTGGACAGCGCTGGGATGGAGTTCCAGGCCAGTGGCAGGTGCCACATCCCCAGGGGACAGGGGCAAGTCCAGGAGGGCTGGGTTTGGAGAGCCTGGACAGATGGTCACTAGGGGCGGTCCTGGCTTCTGTGCAGAGCAGGGTAATGAGGATGTGGCTTGACTCTTGTTAATGGGTAAGATATTGGGCCATTTAGGCTGAAAATAACCCCAGGAATGTTTACATTCTAAACACAGCCTTCACCCTGAACTGGCTGACAGAGGGCCTGCGGGGTGCCACTTACTGGTGCCGTGGACCTCCTCCCCAGTGAAGCGGATGTTGAAGGCATAGGTGGGGTCACCGCCACTTGCCAGTCTGACGCAAAGCTGGGAGGATGGCACCGAGGCCAGCTGCCTGGCTGCCTGGCAGAAGTAGGAGTTTTCAGAGGCTCTGATCTCCCCTGGAATGAGAGAGGAAGTGCCAAAACCTCCAGGTGGCCATCTCCTGAATCCGAGCACAGGAGAGCCGCACGGCCAGGCCCCGGCCTGCTGGGGGCAGCCACTGCCTCCCTTCTGCTCCTGGAACATCTTCAATCTTTCACGTCTGCCACGTGGGTCCCTCGAGGAGCCCGCCCCCCACCCCCCCAGGCAGAGCCGTGCCCACCAATCTGCCAAGAGGTCCCTGTGAGGCTGGGTGAATGGGGAAGGTTTCTGGGAGGGGTGAGGCTAACCCCCTCCCCCGGCTCCCCCCCCCCCACCCCGTTCTCCACGTGGTCAGCCCCTCCCATCCTTCCGCGTGTCTCGGGGGAGGCCCCGCACCTGGGCTTCTCTCACGTGCCCCTCCCGACATCTGTCCGTTCACAGGCTGTGGCGGAGACTCCTGGCTGCCTCCCCAATATCTAGCCTCCCCTCTTTTTCGGTGCTAGAGCCCTGATTTTAGCATGTCCACGGCCAGAACGAAGCCCACCTCCCCTGCACTGAGGTGCGGCCTGTGCCGCTGATGCCCCCTCCCTCTGCTGCTTGGATTGGGAGCTTGGGAGGGACTGGAGGCGGATGTCACAGGCTGGGATGTAGAGCAGGGCAACAGAAGCACCCAAGCCAACGAGGAATGTCAGAGCAGCCCGGGACTCCCACTTTTAGAGGCTTCTCTTATGTGCGAGAAATCAACTGGTTCAAGCACTGCTGCCTGCATCCTCTGGTCTGTGTAGCTAATCTCACCTCCCACGATCTCCAGTGGGTCCAGAGTAATCTCCGGTGCCGCGTGGTCAGCTGTCCTCTGCACTGTGGCGTTCAGCACCCGATTCATGACGGTCACCTTCGTGTCATAAAAGATCAGCCCTGGAGGGAGGAATGTGGTAGAGAGGCTGGGATGGGGTGGCTTACCTTCCTTCCCAGTCACCCCGAGGCCTGGCGGGGGCCACGCTGTCCCCTGTAGGTCCGTCCAGTCTCTTCTGGGACGGCCCGCAGGCCCCTGGGGGGATGTGCTACTGGGGGCATAAGAGGTCCCGCCCCACTAGAGAGTGATTAGTTAGTCTCCACCCAAATGTGAACGCAGGATTAAACCCTTGGACCCTGTCATGCCCACGAGACACCTTGCTTGCAGGAATACAAACCCAAATACATAAAGAATAAGGAGGTTTCTGTGGCCACTTCTGAAACAGCAAAAAATAAAAACCACGGAAGTGTCTATCGATAAGGACGTGGACACCTACGCTGTGGACAGCAAGGCAAGGAGGGTGTGTGTGTCAACAGGCAGAGATCTGTGAAGCAGAGGTGCAGAACAGAATGTATAAGAGGATACCCAGTTTTTTGTTGTTGTTGTTTTGTTTTTTGTGGTACGCGGGCCTCTAGCTGTTGCGGCCTCTGCTGTTGCGGAGCACAGGCTCCGGACGCGCAGGCTCAGCGGCCATGGCTGACGGGCCCAGCCACTCCGTGGCATGTGGGATCTTCCCGGATTGGGGCACGAACCCGTGTCCCCTGCATCGGCAGGCGGACTCTCAACCACTGCACCACCAGGGAAGCCTGATAACCAGTTTTTGATTTAAAAAAGACAAATGTGTGTGTATACGTATGTGAATAGAAAAGTCTGGAAGGACAGACTCATCTGTTAGTGATGGTCGTCTCTGGGATGCAGGAATGTTGGGGGCAGCTAGTGGGTCAGAGCTTTACGTTTATGTATTTCTAAATAATCTGAAAACTCTTTTAGTAAGTTTAGTTTTTCAGAGCGTATTTGTTTTCTTCAGAGCATAATTAAAGTAACTGCTCTTGGGTGGAACCACTGCTCCAGAAAAGATTCGTGTGTCCAAGGACAGGCTGGGGGTGGGGGGGTGGGGCCCTGGGCAGCTGCAGGAGTCCAGGTGATGCCGGAGACCCCACCCATCGGGGTCGGCCCAGGAGGCTCAGGCACTGACCTTTGGCCTCCTTCAGCAGGGCCGCGATGCTGTGCGTGTACATGGGCGTCTGGCGCAGCTCCACGAGTGGCAGGAAGAAGGTCTCAAGCGTGGTGTTCAGGGACTGCAGCAGGGCGAAGCGCAGGCGCAGGCTCTCGATGGGCACATCTGCAGGGCATGAGGGGCGGTCAGGCGGGGGCTCGGCCCAGCGAGGCCGAGACTCTCCGTCTGAACGATGCAGGTGGCCCGGTCGCAGGGAGGGACAGGGAGGCTCCCGCGGTGGGTTTTATCCCTGGAGCCCAGAGGCTGTTGGTGAGTGAGAGATCCCGGCTTCCCTGAGCCTGTGCCAAGCAGCAGCAGAGGGCGAGGCCTGGGCTCGGAGGGGACCCGAGGGTCCACTCAGCCAGGCTTTGCGGCTGTGCCGGGGCTGGGTACCATTTGATTTTTAACTTTTAACTCTGAAGTAATTACAGGCTCATAGGAAGTTGCAGAACAAAGTAGAGTCCTGTGTACCTTTCCCCCAGCTCCCCGTGGTGTGACCTCACACATCGAAATCGGGAGACTGTTACATGGCACACTGAATTTTACTTGTTTGCCCTCACGTACGTCTCCTCTCTGACCGTGAGACTGACGTTGGGACAGTTCACGGCCACGTTCACTGTCGCGGTATCCGCAAGACAGAGAGGGCTCGGACTGTGGTTGAGTGAGGGTGAGCAGGCTAAGTGGGGCCCGAGGCGCGCACACACCCCAGCACCAGAGCCAGCCCAGGGCCTGTTGTGTGTGACAGGGCTTATTCTCCAGGGGTGGATTTACGGAGAATGTCCGTTTCTGTGTGTGCGTTATTTTTGTATGCATTCCTAGCTTTTGATACAAACATGCTGCTCTCTTGTAATTAAGACTAATGTCTCTGACACACGCTACCAGACTGCCCTGACCCCGTCTCACCCCCAACGCCAGCCTGGCATCCGAGGCGGCCTCAAGGCAGGGGCCTGGGTGTGACGGCAGGGGTCTTGCCTCCCAGCCACCGCACTTCTGTGTCTGCCGCTTGGCTTCGTTGCGAGGAGCACATAATAAGGCCTCACAAACTTTAATTTGGCCACAATCACAGCTTCTTGTCTTTCTCTCCCTCTTTTTATACCCACCCGTTCACAGCAGGTGTTCCTAAGGATTTTTCTAACGGGCACAGAAAGGGCATCTAGTCCTTCTAAACCACCCTGTGCCGTCATGGGGCAGGCCCCCACAGGGCGACCCAGGGGGAGGACCCTGAAAGGTATCCCCCTGGGGCCACATACTCAAGAGACAGGCCACTCTGGGGTCGGCGGCGTCTGTGGGGTCCAGATACACCTCATGGGGATGCAGCCGCGCGGGTGTGATGGCCAGGTGGCGGCACAGCCGGTTGATGTACTGCACGAGGGCCACGTCCATCTCCAGGGTCCACTTCCTGGAGGCCTTGTGTGCGTGCCGGACGTCGATGCAGGCACACCTGGGGGTGGGGAGAGGCAAGGTGGGGCAGCGGCCGCTGGGAGACTGCTGGGTTCCTCCGCAGCCACGTCCCAGCTCCTGCAGGACCTTTATAAGACAGCCTCGCCTCTCAGGCATTTCTTGGCGCTCAGCCAAGGTGCTGACTGCAGAGGAACTGCCTGTCCTGAGGGGAAAGCTCCTTTCTAACGGAACAAGCTGAGCAGGCTGGGGGGACGGCAACACGCGTCCCCACGTGCCTCCCTGCTGTCTGTAGGCAGCAGGGTTTTAGGGTTAAAGACGGGGCACTGGAGTCCTTGGGTGAAATCTAGGCTACAAAGCACACCTACTTCCTGAGCCTCAGTTTCTTCATCTATGAAATGGAGCTGGCGATAGCATAGCCTCACGCTGTCAGGAGGAGTCACTGAGAGGACACCTGTGATGCACACAGCACGGTGTCCCGCCCCTTCCGAGGGCACAGCAAGTGCCAGCTGCTGGTGTTACTGAAGCCATCATCTTTTACCCAGCGATCCCACCCCAGGGTTCCCCTACGTGGCTCCTTGAACAGGCAGGCAAAGGTGTGTTTGTGAGGGCTGCCTTGCTACAGCAACATCAGCCATAAATTACACCACCCCCAAAAACGGACCGCTCGGCAGCCACTAAAATCATCTGGTAGAACAGTATCAAATGACGTGGAAAAACGAAAAAAGCACACTGCAGGACACTATTTCCTGTCAGATCCCACGCTACAGTACTGAAAACATCTACTCCTGGAAAAATGTTGGGAGTGGTGTTTACTGAAACCTTTCCAAGTGATTACCCCTGGGCACAGAATCACAGGAAATCTCCTTTGTGTTTGAATATACTGCATGAGGTTTTTATCAAGTGTGTGTGTCCTTATTCTACAAACATTGAGCTATTAACCCTAGAAAGGCCTGCAGGCAGGCAGGTGGGTGGACAGGTGCCTCTCGTTCCAGAACCTGTGGCACCTCGAGGGGGGTCACATGCCACACAGGGTGCATCGCACAGAGGGACCTGTCTCAGGGAGGTGGTGGAGCCTGGTGCCAGGCTCTCGTCACTGCAGGCCACCTCTGTCCTACCCTAGGAGTGCTCCCAGAGAGACCTAGCGCCTTCAGGAGGTGATCCCCTCTTCCAGGCTGGATGTGTCATCACCGTGGCCCCATAACACACGTGAACCAGGCCTTCCAGCTGTTACAAATGTGTTACCTTGGAATTAATTTGCAGTCCAATTTGTCCCCTTTTCACTTGGAATGCAGTTTCTAGTCCAAAATAGGTGATTCTGCTTTTAAGGAAAGCCCCCAAAGTCGTGTCTCTTACTGGTTTCTAAAACCAGTCGAAGAACTTGGCCCTGTCACCATGATCCAAGGCCCATCTGGGCATCGACTCTGAGCTTTCAATGAAGGTACAAAGTGCTGGTGCCAAGCAGTAAACAATTTCTCAACTCTGAAAACAGGGTTTTAAAAAAGCATGCTTCTGGCAGCCATTCCTTCTCTGGGGCCCAGTACATCTTGCTGTGCGAATGGGTGTGTAGGCCTGCGTGTGGCAGAGCCAGAGGGAGAGAGCAGGGAGATTTCTTTTGGTTTGCAAACATCTTGCCTGCTTGGGATTCACTTATAGCTAGAAAGGGGAAACCATATTTAGTTTGGCCCTGGAGACCTGGTGACTCATGACCTTGCTGTGCTCCTGCCTGGGAGTGAGAGAGGGCAATGGAGAGTGGGAGAGAATGTGTGAGTCCAAAGAAAAAAGATTCTTTGGAATAAGAAATCATCCCTGTTAGGGAATGAAATGTCCCCTTCCTGCCAATTCATATGCTGACGCTCTAACCGCCAATGTGACTGTGACTGTATTTGGAGACAGGGTCTTGAAAGAGGTCATTAGGTTAAATGAGGTCACAGGGTGGGGCCCTAATCCAATAGGACTGTTGTCCTCATAGAAGAGGGAGAGACACCAGGGATGCAGGCACACAGAGGAAGGGCCACCTGAGCACACAGCACAAAGGTGGCCGTCTGTGAGCCAAGGAGAGCCCTCCAGAGAAGCTAACCTGTTGACACCTTGATCTTGGGCTTCCAGCCTCCAGAACTGTGAAACAGTGAATTTCTGTTCTATAGAACAGTTTCAAACGGGCTGGAAAATCCACATTAACAATTAGGAAATATGGGGAGGGGGAAGGGTAATCTGTGACCAAGCGAGACAGTGGCACGGACATATATACACTACCAAACGTAAAATAGCTAGCTAGTGGGAAGCAGCCGCATGGCACAGGGAGATCAGCTCGGTGCTTTGTGACCACCTAGAGGGGTGGGATAGGGAGGGTGGGAGGGAGGGAGACGCAAGAGGGAAGAGATATGGGAACATATGTATATGTATAACTGATTCACTTTGTTATGAAGCAGAAACTAACACACCATTGTAAAGCAATTATACTCCAATAAAGATGTAAAAAAAATAAAAATAAAAATGTTGAAAAAAAAAACAATTAGGAAAAATTGGAAAATAACTCAATAGGCATTAAAAACAGGCCAGATGGAACGGCTTCCCGGGGAGTAATTGCTTGGGGAAGCGTCTAGTAGCTGAGAACAATTTTTTTTTTTAACATCTTTATTGGAGTATAACTGCTTTACAATGGTCTGTTAGTTTCTGCTGTATAACAAAGTGAATCAGCTATACGTATACATATATCCCTATATCCCCTCCCTCTTGCGTCTCCCTCCCACCCTCCCTATCCCACCCCTCTAGGTGATCACAAAGCACCGAGCTGATCTCCCTGTGCTATGCGGCTGCTTCCCACTAGCTATCTGTTTTACATTTGGTAGTATATATATGTCCATGCTACTCTCTCTGAGAACAATTTTTACACAAGGTATCAACTGGGTTGACAGCCTCTTACCTCTCAAAATGAAGATCGTACCCACAGGATAAAATCGCCCTCCAGACACTACGGATGTCTTGCTTGGCTCGGTCAATAACAAACTTGTGAAATCCTTCCAATGTCAGGTACTTTTCCTCAGGGACTGATGGAAAAGTGTTCACAGTGTTAGGAATCGGTGAGAAGTGGGGGTCCCACTGCATGCTCCCACTGCACCCTCTCTTTCAGGGCCCAATTCATCTAACCACCCCCCCCCACCCCGTTTCCTGCCGTCACTCCAGGGTCTGTTAACAGACTGTCTCCACCCGACTGCTGAAGGACACACATAACCCCCAACCTGACGGGTCTGAGCTGCAGCCTCACCTCCTCAGGCTGGTGACCAAGTGGTGCAGCGCTTTCCCCCCAGTCTCATCTTTCTGTATCTCAGAAACATTCCCGACTGACTAAGCAATTTTTGTGACAATAATAGCTTTCTCCAAGTCTGCTTGGGCCTTTAGGAAGATAAGGTTCTAATGTCCCAGGTAAGTGCCCTTCTGGAGGAAAATTTCTGAGCAGATTTTCAATCTTTACTTTCAATCGCAATCATCTATTCTTCCCTTGGGAGTATGGTATTTCTGGAGCTGCTATTCTAACCTCCATCAGTTCAGGTCAGCAGAGATGGAGTCCTGGAGCAATAATCGCAGTTGGCCAGGGATGTCTTCCGTGTCTTGGGCAGGGCTGCCCTGCCTAAACTAAAACCCGAGGGAGCCAGGCGGTCAGGGAAAAGCAACGAGGCTGGATCCCAGGCTGCGCCGCCATCTCTAGGATGGAAGCAGCCCCAAGCCCGCATCAGGCCCAAGTTGCTTGTTCACCTTCTTGTTTTTTGGTGGGTGATTTTTCTGGGTCCTTTTCGTCCGGCTTGCTCTTTTCCGGTGACTTCGGCTTCACAGCGGGCTTCTTCTCGCTCAAGGCAGTCCTGCTGTAGACCAAAGCACCAGAATCAGAATTCCTCATGCCCACACCTCCTCCTGGTGGGGGGAATGCAGAACCTCACCAGGCATTCGTTCACCCTCCCCCAACTACAGCTGATGGTTCAGACAGGGCGGGGGTCAAGATCAGCTTTGTTCTGACCAAGAAAAGTTTCCTGAGCAAATTATGAGGACAATTTGATGCTTTAAAATGTGGAAAATCTCGAAGAGACACTTTTCAAACATTCTTTCTACATACTTCAGAGCTGCACTGTCCAAGAAGCAGGCACTGGCCAGATGTAGCTACTTAAGTTTACATTAATTAAAATTACAAGTCCAGTTCCTTGGCGGCACTCGCTGCATTGCAAGTGCTCAGTAGCCATGTGTGGTTAGTGGCCACTGTGGTGAGTAGCACAGACAGAGAAACGCACATTTCCATCGTCACAGAAAGCTCTATGGGACAGTACTGATTTAAAAGCCCCGTTTATGTATAAGACACTTTTTTTTTTTTTTTTTTTTTTTGCGGGCCTCTCACTGTTGTGGCCTCTCCTGTTGCAGAGCACAGGCTCCGGACGCGCAGGATCAGCAGCCATGGCTCACAGGCCCAGCCGCTCCGCAGCATGTGGGATCTTCCCGGACCGGGGCACGAACCCGTGTCCCCTGCATCGGCAGGCGGACTCTCAACCACTGCACCACCAGAGAAGCCCTGAGACACTTTTTTCTCTGGTGACTTAAGTCCTCTGGAGGCTTCTGCTCGGTAGCACTTCACTACCTGAATTTCAACTTGAGGGTCATAAACATGTTTCTAAAGAAAATTCTACTAAATATGTGTGCATATCCTCACATGGAATATGGAGCTACTTTAAAAGAGGAACGGGGGAAGTTCTTTTTGTGCTGATATGGAATCATCTCCAAGATCAGGAGTAAATAGAAACAGCAAGGTACAGGCATTTTGTACAGTTCCCAACCTCTGGGTATGCGTACACTTGCTCGTGTACACCCAGAACAGTTCTGCAAGGCTACGAAAGTGACACTGCAGCCTCAGGGAAGGGAGCTGGGAGGCTTAAGGATGGAGAGGAAGAGGAGTGGCTTTTCACTGCATATGCTTTTGAATATTGTACTATTTTAGCCATTTACAATGTAACAAGATAATACGTATGTACAAATAAAACATTCTGCACTTAAATGTTAAAAGCAGTTGCTACGTGGGGGGTATTTCAGTGTTTTCCAATATGCACAGGTGCACTTTACAGTCTTTCTACAATAACTGTGCATTATTGTGTGGGTAAAAGAAGTTAGACTTTTTAAACAATTCTGTACATTTTAGATGTTTTATTAATTCAGACTGGTCTGCTTTCCAGCCTGCATGGTCCAGATTTTACTATCCTTGTGGGTAAAATGAAACGTTCTCTTCCAGCTGACGAAGCCAAGGGCGAAAAGGATCCCGGCAGCAGAGCAGAGAAGAGCCACGATGTCTGGCTCCCCCAAGGTGCCGACAGCCTCCCAGGAAGCCTGCTAGGAGGTGGCCCCGCGTCCCCCTGCCCGGCCCACCTTCCGAGCTCCTCGGTCACCCACCTGACGCTGTTGAGCACGGCCTTGTCCTTGGTGGGTGGCTTAGTGATGGGCCGCTTGGTGCTCACCACCTTCCCGGGGTGCTGTTCCTTCCCCGCCTTGCTGTACTTGCTCTTGTCGAACTTGGGTTTTGGCACGCCATACTTCCTGGATCTGCGGGGAGCACCGGAGGGCGGGGCGGGGGGGGGGGGGCCTCAGACTTGGC